>NC_088416.1:29664595-29957095 GCF_034236695.1 Oncorhynchus nerka | reverse complement strand
CTCTATGTATCTGGGAGCTGTTGGCTAGACTGCTGTTTATCCATAGTAAACACATCATGTAGACTGGCCTCGCTGTATCTGGGAGCTGTTGGCTAGACTGCTGTTTATCCATAGTAAACTCATCATGTAGACTGGCCTCGCTGTATCTGGGAGCTGTTGGCTAGACTGCTGTTTATCCATAGTAAACTCATCATGTAGACTGGCCTCACTGTATCTGGGAGCTGTTGGCTAGACTGCTGTTTATCCATAGTAAACTCATCATGTAGACTGGCCTCACTGTATCTGGGAGCTGTTGGCTAGAGTGCATGTGCCAAGACCAGAGTAGGCACATTTTCTACTTAATACAACAGTTTTTGTGACAAAAATATTAGTAGAGTTGAAAATGCATTAGAAACACATTGAACTTCAGGTTTTTATTCCGTAAAGGAAAACTTAAGCAAAAAGTACATTTCACTGTAAACAACACTGGTTTCTTTATGCAGATTTGTTTTATATTCGCATGAAAATCTGTGGCCAATTGGATGGATACCTAGCTAGGACAGGTTGTATATGACATACAGTACATCAATAGTGCATAAACACACACACACACACACATGGATACAAGGTATATACACTCATACTGATCAATATTTCACGAGGGGTGTTTTCAAGCAGGATAATGGTCTTTATTATGGATGACATAAACTCTCCCGCTGGATGGGTGGGGCTGAATCCCTGACAGGGAGGGAGGAGAGGAAAGAGAGAAGGCAAGAGGAGGAGGGAAGAGGGAAATGTAAAGGAGAGAGGGAGAGAGAGGGGGACATGATGACTGAGGAACTGGCTTGATGTGATGAGTGAACACTGGCTCCCTGATACACAGACAGAAAGATGGACAGATGCTGAGGGAGGGAGTGATGGATGCCCCATCACAAGTCTCAATACCCCCCCCCCCCGCATCTTCACCCCTCCTCCTCTCTTCTGTCCTATTTTATCCCAACACACATTTACTCTCCATCCCTTCATCCACCTCTCTCCAACGCTTTACGTGAATGACCACATACTGTATCTCTCTTCATTAACAGTGACCCCCTTAAAAGATTTAGATGCACTACTGTTCCACTGGATGTCATAAGGTGAATGCACCAATTTGTAAGTCGCTCTGGATAAGAGCGTCTGCTAAATGACTTAAATGTAATGTAAATGGGGGCTTGAGGAACGGAAGAAGAGAGAGTGAATGACACAAAGTGAGAAGAATAAGTAGTTAAACATATCCTATTTGAAAAACTACACAGTGAGCTCCAAAAGTATTGGGACATTTTTTGTTGTTTTGGCTCTGTACTCCAGCACTTTGAAATGATACACTTGTGATGAGGTTAAAGTGCAGACTGTCAGCTTTAATTTGAGGGTATTTTCATCTATATCGGGTGATTCGTTTCCAAATTACAGCACTTTTTGTATATAGGGAACAAAATTATTGGGACAAATTCACTTACATGTGTATTAAAATAGTAAAAAGGTAAATATTTGGTTCCATATTTCTAGCACACAATGATTAATTACATCAAGCTCGTGACTCTACAAACTTTGTTTTGGTTGTGTCTGAGACAATTCTTTGCCCAATAGAGATTAATTGTAATTAGTTTGTGTCCTTTTGGAGTCACTTTAATTGTAAATAAGAATAGAATATGTTTCTAAACATTTCTACATTGATGCTACATTGACGGAAAATCCTAAATGAATCGTGAATAATGGTGAGTGAGAAAGTTACAGACACACAAATATCATACCCCCAAGACATTCTAACCTATCACCATTACAATAACAAGGGAGTTTAACATTTATGGGGGGGGGGTATGATATTTGTGGGTATGTGAGTGTGCATATCAGCGGCTCCTAAATATTGTGGAGGTGGTTGTAATAGCGTGTGAGTGTGTGCGTGCACCATGGAGTGTGTGTGTGTGTGTGCATGTGCGTGTTTGTGTATGTGTGTAAGCACCGTGGAGTGTGTGTGTGTGTGTGTGTGCATGTGCGTGTTTGTGTATGTGTGTAAGCACCGTGGAGTGTGTGTGTGTGTGTGTGTGTGCATGTGCGTGTTTGTGTATGTGTGTAAGCACCGTGGAGTGTGTGTGTGTGTGTGTGTGTGTGTGTGTGTGTGTGTGTGTGTGTGTGTGTGTGTGTGTGTGTAAGAACCATGCACTCACCGTGGAACAAAAGCAAAAGTTTAAAAGGCAGAGGGAGTAAAAAGAAAAATCGTGAACAAACAAACCCTATAGGAACGAGACAGTGAGCAGGATAGAGGGAAAGAGAGAGGAGAGATTGAGAGGCTGGGGGATGGAAGGGGGAGGTGTGTAGAGATGACAAAAATACTTCTTTAGGATAACTAATTGCTGGAGGTTCGTCAGCACTAATTACAGGTCCCTGTGTTAATTGCCAATTGTACACTCCTCTAAAGAGAGAGGGAGAGGGAGCAGGGGAGGGGGAGAGGGAGCAGGGGAGGGGGAGAGGGAGCAGGGGAGGGGAGAGGGAGCAGGGGAGGGAGAGGGAGCAGGGGGGGGAGAGGGAGCAGGGGAGGGGGAGAGGGAGCAGGGGAGGGGGAGAGGGAGCAGGGGAGGGGAGAGGGAGCAGGGGAGGGGAGAGGGAGCAGGGGAGGGGAGAGGGAGCAGGGGAGAGGGAGCAGGGGAGGGGAGAGGGAGCAGGGGAGGGGGAGAGGGAGCAGGGGAGGGGGAGAGGGAGCAGGGGAAGGGGAGAGGGAGCAGGGGAGGGAAGGAGGGACAGAGAAGAGCGACAGAGGAAGAGAGAGAATCGGAATACAGACAATCTGCTAAAAGTAAGGCATATGAGGAGGTGGAGGGACACCAAGAGACAGAGAAAGAGATTCGTGGAGAGAGAATGGAGGAGGTGTGAGAAAGAGTAAGAGAGGGAGGATAGGCAGCTGGAGTGGGCCTTGATGGAAAGCAATGAGAGGGAAGAGGAGACTGAGAGAAAGAATGAGGGGAATGGCAGCAGATAGACTGAGAAAAGAAAGAGGGATGGGAGAGAGAGGGATGGGAGAGAGAGGGGGAGGAAAAGGAAGAAAGAGAGAGGGGGTGATGCTTCCTTTGAATCTGTACTTCTCTAGCAGCACTCAGTTTCCATGGCAACAATTAGCATAGGCCTCTCCACACACTGTTGATGGACACAGAGATATATACGCACACACACACACACACACACACACACACACACACACACACACACACACACACACACACACACACACACACACACACACACACACACACACACACACACACACAGCCCATTCCCATACATTGATGTGCCCTGGCATATTGCAAACTCTGATAAGCAATCAATGCTCCCTTGCAATGGGTCCATTTTACACACGCATTGTTTTCACGGGCAAATTAGCATAGACACATTTTACACACCAACATAGGCACATATTACACATTTACTGTATACACAATGTCCATTCAGATGATGAACCCATGAAGTTCTAGAATTCCCAGAACGGCACTTAAAGCAGACAAAGGTTGATCACATAACAGAAGAAGTCTAAGAGAAGACCGCACAGCAAGCCCTGAAGACATGTCTCACGCACCATTTGGTTGATTTAACGCACCAAAGCACACTGCGATATCTATTACACACCGATGGACCCCTAGATAGGCTCCCACACTGATACCAGCCTAGGGGCTAAACTCTGCAGCGCTCGGCCCATGCAACTAGAACCCCACCCAACACTGAATCCAAACGACCGACTAATTAGGAATGTCTGCCGACTGCTACTGGTGGTTACCTCCCTGAATAACCCCAGGTAATAAGTGGGACTAAATGGACTATAAAAAGTGTAATTGTCATTAATGAAAGCTTGGGCTAACATGGCTCAACTGATGTAGAGACACTGTTAGGATATGAGGCATGACGTGGATATTATGGCTCTGTAATTGGACGCCTTCGTCAGCCATAAATCACACAACTACAACTAGCACGGGGCCGGGGTGGTGGTGGCGAGCATGCCATGTCAAAATAGCCCAGATATTAGACGGGCACTCACGTTTACGCACTGACATAGAGTACCAGTCAAAAGTTTGGACACACCTACTCATGCAAGGGTTATTCTTTCTTTTTTACTATTTTCTACATTGTACAATAATAGTGAAGACATCAAAACTATGAAAAAACACACATGGAATCATGTAGTAACCAAAAAAGCGTTAAAAAAAAATCCAAATCTATTTTATATTCTTCACCCTTTGCCTTGATGACAGCTTTGCACGCTCTTGGCATTCTCTCAACGAGCTTCATGAGGAATGCTTTTCCAACAGTCTTGAAGGAGTTCCCACATATGCTGAGCACTTGTTGGCTGCCTTTCCGTCACTCTGCAGTCCAACTCATCCCAAACCATCTCAATTGGATTGATTTCGGGTGATTGTGGAGGCCAGGTCATCTGATGCAGCACTCCATCACTCTCCTTCTTGGTCAAATAGCACTTACACAGCCTGGAGGTGTGTTTTGGGTCATTGTCCTGTTGAAAAACAAATGATAGTCCCTCTAAGCCCAAACCAGATGGAATGGTGTATCGCTGTAGAATGCTGTGGTAGCCATGCTGGTTAAGTGTGCCTTTAATTCTAAATAAATCACAGACAGTGTCGCCTGCAAAACACCATCACACCTCCTCCTCCACGCTTCACGTTGGAAACCACACATGCGGAGATCATCATTTCACCTAATCTGCGTCTCACAAAGACACGGTGGTTGGGAACCCAAAATCTCAAATTTGGACTCATCAGACCAAAGGACAGATTTCCACCGGTCTAATATCCATTACTCGTGTTTCTTGGCCCAAGCAAGTCTCTTCTTGTTATTGGTGTCCTTTAGTAGTGGTTTCTTTGCAGCAATACGACCATGAAGGCCTGATTCATGCAGTGTCCTCTGAACAGTTCATATTGAGATGTGTCTGTTATTTGGGCTCTGGGTCTTCCATTCCTGTGACGGTCCTCATGAGAGCCAGTTTCATCATAGCGCTTGATGGTTTTGAGGACTGCAATTGAAGAAACTTTCGAAGTTCTTCAAATTTTCCGTGTTGATTGATCTTCATGTGTTAAAGTAATGACGAACTTTTGTTTCTCTTTGCATATTTGAACTGTTCTTGCCATAATATGGACTTGGTCTTTTACTAAATAGGGCTGTCTTCTGTATAACACCCCTACCTTGTCACAACACAACTGATTGGCTCAAATGCATTAAGAAGGGAAGAAATTCCACAAATTAACTTTCAACAAGGCACACCTGTTATTGAAATGCATTCCAAGTGACTACCTCGTGAAGCTGGTTGAGAGAATGCCAAGAGTGTGCAAAGCTGTCATCAAGGAAAATGTTGGCAACTTTGAAGAATCTCAAATATAAAATATATTTTGATTTGTTTAACACTTTTTTTGGTTACATACAGTATGTGTTATTTCATAGTTTTGATGTATTTACTATTATTCTACAATGTAGAAAATAGTTTTAAAAATTAAGAAAAACCCTTGAATGAGTAGGTGTGTCCAAACCTTTGACTGGTACTGTAATGGAGTGCCATCACACTGGCAAAAGACAGCCGTACACACAAAATAAGAGTAGCACAGTGCTCTCTCTCTCTCTCTCTCTCTCTCTCCCTCTCCCTCTCCGTCTCTCTCTCTCACACACACACACACACACACACACACACACACACACACACACACACACACACACACACACACACACACACACACACACACACACACACACACACACAGGGCCATGCTGTTGTGTTTCCTGGTAATTCATAACACGGAGAAGCTATCAAAAGCTGTCATTTATAATTAATGCGCATTTGCTTTCCACAGTTACAACACAAGTGATGTATTGACTATTGACTCCCAGTATTACCTAAAAGGTGAGGTTTGTCTGTGACAGCAGCATGTACTATCAGGTCCCTGAGGGGATGAGCTGGCCCCTAGAACACAGGGCCAAACCACTGAGAGGAGTGAACTATGTTGGCTCTACTGGAAAAGTACACGCATGGCCTTTAGCTGGCTGCTGGGGAGGAGGAGAGGGTCTATTTGAACCTGAGGTCTGGACGTGATGTTCTGCAGCAGCCACTCACAGCCCCCTCATTACCATACACAGCCAGGCATACATTCGCATGTTTACCGAGAGTCATTGAGTGTATAATGGTGTCTATTTCAAGAGAGAGGATGTTGAGTGCCAATCAATCTCTCTTCTCATTATGTGTCAGGCCTGACAGTCGGAATATTTGCATGAATATGGAGAACAAATACAATATGTCATTTTTTATTTCTTGCTTTGGTATTTAGGAGAGTGAGGACAACAACATGTCGGTTTATGACCTGTGTGTTCATACACTGTCTTTGCCCGGAACTTGTACTGCAGTACTGAGAAATTGTGTCAAAGACCCAAACATTTTCTACTAAAGAAGCCATGAAGTTTGTATCTTAATCTGTTTTCAGATGGAGAAGGATTCGATTGTTATAATATGTTATAAAAAAAAAAAAATATCCGTGACTTGTCTGAATATCAAGTGTCTTGGAGGAGAAAAGTACTGAACAATGCCTGAAGTTGTGTAATGTGTTTTGACACAACCGTGAAGGTAAGCAGTTGGTCCTGTAATAACTCTTAGATTTCTATTAACACCCACTCTTCTGATTGGAGGAGAAAAGGTCATCTCCTCCCTGACTTGTGGGCTCACTGCCCCCATATGCTTATCAGTGTACGTGAACAACTCCACTTCAGCTGTTTCCATTTTAAACATCCTTTACAGGCGTGTATGATTTCAAAGTGTTGCCTTTTGGAATAGTGAGAAAACCAGAGTGACCCCCGTGCCAATAACGGCCCGGTAATCACTTTAAATGTGTTTTATTGACAGCTTTTCAGAGACCAGAGCCGCGATAATCTGTCCTCCTCCATCCATCTCATTCCAAGCTGTTATTTTTGGATCCTGCCTTTGGATTAGTAGGTGTCCAGGATATTTCCTTTGTGTGTGTGTGTGTGTGTGTGTGTGTGTGTGTGTGTGTGTGTGTGTGTGTGTGTGTGTGTGAAAGAGAGACAACAGTTTGAAAATATTGCATTTGTCTTTCTTGCGTGCAGGGATATAAATGGTCTGAATTGAATTTGGTGCTGCAGCAGTTGCTTAAAAGAAGATATGGGGATATAGATACGTGCTCAAAATCTGCCTCCCATGAGTGAAAACCAACAGCTCTTGTGTACAGTCAAATGAATCAAAATGGTACCCTGAAATATGCTTAGGCAAGAGCACAACCTGATCCAGTTCAGTACTGTGGTGTCCATGTCTGTCTGCATTTACACCCCTGTAAAGCCAGAGGACGAAGGGACAAAGGGACAAAACATCCCAGCCCTAGTGCTACTAAGACGTACTGTACAACAAACTAACAATTGAGGATGAGTGCATAGATAGTGTTGTAACTAGTTCACTTATTGAGTGCATAGATACAGTGTCCTAACTAGTTCACTTATTGAGTGCATAGATAGTGTCCTAACTAGTTCACTTATTGAGTGCATAGATAGTATCCTAACTAGTTCACTTATTGAGTGCATAGATACAGTGTCCTAACTAGTTCACTTATTGAGTGCACAGATAGTGTCCTAACTAGTTCACTTATTGAGTGCATAGTGTCCTAACTAGTTAACTTATTGAGTGCATATATAGTGTCCTAACTAGTTCACTTAGTGAGTGCATAGATAGTATCCTAACTAGTTCAATTATTGAGTGCATAGATACAGTGTCCTAACTAGTTCACTTATTGAGTGCATAGATACAGTGTCCTAACTGACTTTCAAGAGGCTTGGACTGTAATATTGCTTTGGTTACAGATTGGATGGATGGTGACCAGGGTTCTTCAGTATAGTGTGTGATCGCTGCTGTTATTGTTCTGGTACAGTAAACAGCAGCTATCACACACTATACTGAAGAACTAGTTAGGACACTGACCTGTATCAAATTCCTCACGTTTCTATCTCAGATAATGGTGAAATAGTAATACATTACTTTGTTCTCCACTCAGGTGAATGACTGATGGATTTCATTTTCAAGTATTCATTTATGGTTTTAATGAATGGATTGTGATTAATTGTAAGCATTAATTCATGGGACATGGTATTTGGAGAACCCGGTACACTTTGCAAAGGTGTGAGAGAGGTTACATTATTAAAGGGTGTAATTCAGCGCTGGAGCATCTGTTTTGGCAGCATGTTTAAACCCTCGTGGGAGTCGCTGGAGACTCGGATTCCAGTACAGTATCTCTTCTCCGCCGTTGTTTTTATGCATGATCATCACTATTTCTTGCAGGCGTACGGCTGTCATGCCTGTCTCCAGCCGTCTTCCAGGGCCGCGTGCGTCATCGCTCCCAGCCAATGATGAGACTCCCCACGAGGATAATAACATCTAGGAGCTCTTCCCAATAGATGTCCCGTGTTTAATCCCACCCAGCACTCAGCCACGAGGCACGCCGCAGAGTAAGCCTCAGCTCCGTCAACAGCACCACCACATCCAGAGCTGTCATTCCAACATGGTACCTGTGTGACAACTTATCATACTATTTCAATCAAACACACTTTGTTCGGAGTGTTCGTTGTACGGTTCTAAGAGACCTGGGCAGAACCTCCTATTTTCTACTGCTTGTGCTCCTGTTGCTCCTACAGAATATTAGCTCAAAAGTATCGTGGAGCTCCTGCACCTAAATATAAACAGTAACGGTAACCAAAATGAGGACCGGCACCTATTTCAGTCCAAATCAAACAATAATCAGAAGCAAAACACAAAGTAGAATATCTTTGACAATGTACTTTCTGTACTCCTTATCAAGATATCATCTAATCAATTAAATAATGGTGAGTAATTGCAGTGTATTGCCACACAGTATATAGGCTGATGACTCATAGCTAGCTGTACAGAACAAAACTGTTCATATCATTTAGTTACATACCAAATGGAACAGCTTACCTATAGTATATTCATATATGCAAATAAACGCAAATTGACGGTACAAACATAGAGGCCTGTGAGCATTAATTCATAAAGGTGATGTGAGTCCCACCAGGTCAAACCCGCCTGAGTTTTCTGTGGCAGTAGTTACGAGTGCCAGAGGGCTTCATTTGCATCACCACAGTCAGTGAAGTGAGTCCGCCAACACCTTCAATTATGAAACAATTAGCATTCATAAGTTTGCTTGTGAAAAGCTGTAAGATTGAATTGCAGTTAGTCATCCTCTGACTGAAGCGCTTCCTATTCGCTATGCTCCACGGGGCTCATTTTCATCTGCTGGCTCATCCCTGCTCTCTCTGGGACGGTGTCGGTTGTACACACAGACACCAAAAGGTCATAAATTAGCGATAAGGGGCCATTGAAGTAGGCAAGTTGTTACGCTTCAACCTGGTGATACTTTCAAGAGGAGCGTTCAAAAAGCACAGTTTTGCATATAAATATATTCATAGGTGGTATTTATTTCATTTCTGCCCATCAAAGGGGAAAGGTGGGGAATAAGTCCCCCTGCTCACCTCTTTTTATGAATGGCCCTAAATATATGGAGCAATTGTTTGTGTTTGAAGAGCAAACGTTTCACATTAGTCGTGTGTTGAAAATAGCCAGCGGACAAGAGTACCTGATCATCAGCATCACAATGATCATGCTGTGTGTGAAAGTGTTTTGGTATCATCAACTGACACAACGTCAAACATCATCAAAGTGTCACGATGTGAAACCTGTGTGTCTACGTCACTCTGGCCTAGCAGCAGCGCTAAAGCCCTTGTAGCTGTTTTGTGTAATATAATGTTGTTGACCCTAATGGCTGTGGGCCTCACTATTGAGTTATTATTTTTATGCAAGCACTAAGCTCCCCAGACTCTTTCATAACACTGTCAGCACAGCGCGCCCAACTCTCAGAAGAAATGTAGGAGAGAAGTGATGTTTTATTCACTCGTGGCAGGGTACAATTCATAATACTGCTCGACTGATTCACAGTTTTAATTCAAAACTAGCCTTAGCGCCGGTGGTAACATCCTGATTTATTAAGACCCAACCTCATCTACCCAAGACTGAGTCCACAGTGGGTGAGGGGAAGGTGGTGGGCAAAATGCCTAGGAGGGGGGAAAGTGCTTTGTTTCACACAGCAAGGTGGTACAGTAGGCAGGCAGTGTGTGTGGTAACATTTCATTACAGAGTTGCTTTGGCAAGTTTGTTTTAAAAAAGAATAGTAAGGGAAAAAATCATATGCAGTATATATATATATATATAACAGACACTATTGGAGAACGGCCAGTACAGCAAATTTCACATGAATTGATGGAATTTGCTTTAGTCTGACAGTAATGTCAGGTTTATGTCACCCTCTCATTTAAATCACAGCTACAACGGAATCCCTTGATGCAGAGAGATTTTAATTAAAAACGGTAAGAGAGAGCGAGTGTGCTGGCAAGAGAGGGAGGCAGATTGAATGAAAGAGAGAAAGTTATAAAGATAGAGAGGCAGGACCAACGTTAGATCAGAGCTGTGCTACACATAAGGGACAGAAGAAAATATGAGAGGGAACAGTGTGAAAAACAGAATGGTGGCAGAACAGAGGAGAAAGACTAAGAATGCGTATTCAGGGGTCAAATGAAACTAGGAAAAGTTTAAAGTACATTTAAACTTCCCTTATTCCGTACTTTCCTCTCTATATAACTCATTGCACATTTTGGGGATTTTTCCCCCCATTCTGCTCACAGTACAGGTCAGATGTTTTACCATGTGTGTGAATGTGTGTGTAACTGCACCTTTTCTCTATTTTCATTCCCCCTTGTCTTCTTCACATCTCCCTTCCTTAGTCACTCTCACTGAGTGATTCTTTAAGGTTTGGCACACACTGGTGATGCAGACCACAGCCAAACACACAGACATAAACAAGCACACAGACACACACAGACACACACACACAGACACACACACAGACACACACAGACACAGACACACACACAGACACACACAGACACACACACACACACACAGACACACAGACACACACACACACACAGACACACACACACACACACACACAGACACACACACACAGACACACACACAGACACACACAGACACACACACACACAGACACACACACACACAGACACACAGACACACACACACACAGACACACACACTGGTGATGCAGACCACAGCCAAACACACAGACATAAACAAGCACACACAGACACACACACAGACACACAAGCACACACAGAGACACACACACCCACACTTTGACTGATGCATACGTATACAATGCAATAATCAATTTATGTAGACTATACAATGCCCTTACCTTAGGTAATGAACATGTAGAAACACACTCACACACTACCCCAGCCAGTCATCTTTTACCTCGGACAAATGGACACAAACCACGGTATCTACTGTAGATCAGGGCTTAGTAGCTTGTGCCCTAAGGAGCCATGGGGGATTTTATTCCTCGTATCCCCGACTTCATAAGAAACATCAATTCTCCTCCTCAACGAAGCCCAATCAATGGCAGCAACATGAAAGGTGGCTGATCGTCCCGCCCCCCAGGGGCTGGTCCTCTAGCACGCAGCCGGGCTCCTCAGACTCCTGACTCAGCTCTGGGAGGGCTGGGGGAGCTGGAGCCAACCACCACCACCCTGGAACTAGCCCTCTTTTTAGTAAACCCAGGGTAAACCTTTAATTGGACATCATACATGTAAATGTGAATGTAAGCAGGATAGCAGGGTGTCAAGACTTTGAAACGTTTCTTACTTTATGTCTTATGCATGTTTTTGTATGGCCTTGTTAGATAGTGTCCAATGACCTTTAAGAACTTTTAGAGGGTATATGGTGGCAACTCTTATGTAAATCATCATTAGGCTTCAGCCATATTTCATTCACCTGTGTAAAGCTTTAAGATCTTTTGAAAATGTTCTACTGGCTTTATGCGTTTGTTTCTCGAGAGCCACTGATCACATCCATCCACAACTCTCCCTCATATCTTCACATTGATCTTGACTTATCTTTATCACGGTCGACACGATGCAATATAACACGTTTTCTTGTCCTGGAGGTTTGAGCCAGAAGAGGCCATCTATCCCACACTCACCGTGTGTGTCCATTGATCTTAAATGACTGGATGGGTAGAAGGATCATTAGGCTAGCGCTATGGTGGTAGCTATGTAGTCCACCTTCTCTCGACTCCTTGAGTCACAAAACACACACTCTCTCTCACACACTTAATGAGTGTGCCATCAGGGTCTGACGGTGGGAACGTATCAGGGTCTGGGGGTGGGAACTGTCATGACGTTGGCCTGGGGGATAGGTTTATGACAGTCATAAATACCTCTTACCCCCTTTTTCCTTTCTCTACCCTACTGAGGTTACATTTGCAAAACCCCTTGGTTAACATAGAGATTCTGGGAACATCAGAAGGTGGGGGGAAATAAACTATATTCTGGTAATCTGACCAATTGAACATATGCGGTGGTACTTAATGAATATGATGTCACTTTACAGAGTAAAGTCTACACATCAGAGTTATCGGATTCACATGGAATTGTTGTTCAATTTAAATGTTTGAATATTCAATTATTCGTGATGGGATGAAATGTGATTTTAGCTTCTAAAATGTGAGATTTGGGTTTTCATAAGATAGGGCTGCTCAATCAGTGGCCTGCCCCTGTGAAGGGACATGGGCTATAAAACTTTTCAAACATGCCCTCCTCTCCCTTCCTATATAAGCCCTTGACGACATTATAACCTCCTGTTCCGAGGATGTGGGGACGACGGTCCGATGTCAGAATGGTTTAGTTAATAACTACAGAACGAAGCCAACATCAGCGTGAGCTTTGGTTCCGAATGGTATGAACTTTGAACTCCTATTCACTACAGAAGTGATACCTCCTAGCCGTTGAGTTAGCAACAGCAGATGCAACGAGGGTTAGGAAGGAACAGACAGAGTATCCCGTCTATCACCCAACAACGTTACTATAACGTATTCAATTGACAACCAGAGACATTCTTCAAAGGACTCGGTTTGGCAACATGGCCTTCCATCTACCACCAACCTACTGAAGCGCAGCTCAGAGTAAATATTTATTGCATTTTCCTTTTCCAAATGGGCGGTAATTTAGAATGCATCAGATACTGTATTTACGCTAGCACAGCTTCTCCCTGTGTCCCTCAGACTTCCCACTCTTTCACTCAAACCCAGCCCTTTTCCTCTGTGTAACAAGCTGTCATATCTGTTCTGCCCGCTAGGGACGTTTTCCTTTATGACGTAATTTGTAATCAAGTTATGATTTAATTATGTGTATGTGTAATTCTGTGTGATTAGTTAGGTATTTAGTAAATAAATAATTAAACCCAATTTTGTATTGCTGATTCAAATTGTTAGCCAGGGTTCGTGCAGATAACCAAGAATTTACAACTTTCAGATGAGACTGAATTAAGATGACCATTGATCAGGGTCTGACGGTGGGAACGTATCAGGGTCTGTCGGTGTGAACGTATCAGGGTCTGCCGGTGGGAACGTATCAGGGTCTGTCGGTGTGAACGTATCAGGGTCTGGCGTTGTGAACGTATCAGGGTCTGACGTTGTGAACGTATCAGGGTCTGCCGGTGTGAACGTATCAGGGTCTGCCGGTGTGAACGTATCAGGGTCTGCCGGTGTGAACGTATCAGGGTCTGCCGGTGTGAACGTATCAGGGTCTGGCGTTGTGAACGTATCAGGGTCTGGCGGTGTGAACGTATCAGGGTCTGACGGTGGGAACGTATCAGGTTCTGGCGGTGGGAACGTATCAGGGTCTGACGGTGGGAACGTATCAGGGTCTGCCGGTGTGAACGTATCAGGGTCTGCCGGTGTGAACGTATCAGGGTCTGGCGTTGTGAACGTATCAGGGTCGGGCGTTGTGAACGTATCAGGGTCTGGCGTTGTGAACGTATCAGGGTCTGGCGTTGAGAACGTATCAGGGTCTGGCGGTGTGAACGTATCAGGGTCTGTCGGTGGGTACGTATCAGGGTCTGGCGGTGGGAACGTATCAGGGTCTGGCGTTGTGAACGTATCAGGGTCTGACGTTGTGAACGTATCAGGGTCTGGCATTGTGAACGTATCAGGGTCTGGCATTGTGAACGTATCAGGGTCTGGCATTGTGAACGTATCAGGGTCTGGCGTTGTGAACATATCAGGGTCTGGAGGTGTGAACGTATCAGGGTCTGGCGTTGTGAACGTATCAGGGTCTGACGGTGGGAACATATCAGGGTCTGGCGTTGTGAACGTATCAGGGTCTGACAGTGTGAACGTATCAGGGTCTGCCGGTGGGAACGTATCAGGGTCTGGCGGTGGGAACGTATCAGGGTCTGACGGTGTGAACGTATCAGGGTCTGCCGGTGGGAACGTATCAGGGTCTGGCGGTGGGAACGTATCAGGGTCTGACGGTGTGAACGTATCAGGGTCTGCCGGTGGGAACGTATCAGGGTCTGGCGGTGGGAACGTATCAGGGTCTGGCGGTGGGAACGTATCAGGGTCTGGCGTTGTGAACGTATCAGGGTCTGGCGGTGTGAACGTATCAGGGTCTGCCGGTGTGAACGTATCAGGGTCTGACGGTGTGAACGTATCAGGGTCTGGCAATGTGTACGTATCAGGGTCTGGCAATGTGTACGTATCAGGGTCTGGCGTTGTGAACGTATCAGGGTCTGGCTTTGTGAACGTATCAGGGTCTGACGGTGTGAACGTATCAGGGTCTGGCGGTGTGAACGTATCAGGGTCTGACGGTGTGAACGTATCAGGGTCTGGCAATGTGTACGTATCAGGGTCTGGCAATGTGTACGTATCAGGGTCTGACGGTGTGAACGTATCAGGGTCTGCCGGTGGGAACGTATCAGGGTCTGACGGTGTGAACGTATCAGGGTCTGCCGGTGGGAACGTATCAGGGTCTGGCGGTGGGAACGTATCAGGGTCTGGCGGTGGGAACGTATCAGGGTCTGGCGTTGTGAACGTATCAGGGTCTGGCGGTGTGAACGTATCAGGGTCTGCCGGTGTGAACGTATCAGGGTCTGGCGGTGTGAACGTATCAGGGTCTGGCGGTGTGTACGTATCAGGGTCTGGCAATGTGAACGTATCAGGGTCTGGCGTTGTGAACGTATCAGGGTCTGGCTTTGTGAACGTATCAGGGTCTGACAGTGTGAACGTATCAGGGTCTGACGGTGTGAACGTATCAGGGTCTGCCGGTGTGAACGTATCAGGGTCTGCCGGTGTGAACGTATCAGGGTCTGCCGGTGTGAACGTATCAGGGTCTGGCGTTGTGAACGTATCAGGGTCTGGCGGTGTGAACGTATCAGGGTCTGACGGTGGGAACGTATCAGGTTCTGGCGGTGGGAACGTATCAGGGTCTGACGGTGGGAACGTATCAGGGTCTGCCGGTGTGAACGTATCAGGGTCTGCCGGTGTGAACGTATCAGGGTCTGGCGTTGTGAACGTATCAGGGTCGGGCGTTGTGAATGTATCAGGGTCTGACGGTGGGAACGTATCAGGGTCTGACAGTGGGAACGTATCAGGGTCTGACGGTGGGAACGTATCAGGGTCTGCCGGTGTGAACGTATCAGGGTCTGGCGTTGTGAACGTATCAGGGTCTGGCGGTGTGAACGTATCAGGGTCTGGCGTTGTGAACGTATCAGGGTCTGACGGTGTGAACGTATCAGGGTCTGACGGTGGGAACATATCAGGGTCTGGCGGTATGAACGTATCAGGGTCTGGCGTTGAGAACGTATCAGGGTCTGGCGGTGTGAACGTATCAGGGTCTGTCGGTGGAACGTATCAGGGTCTGGCGGTGGGAACGTATCAGGGTCTGGCGTTGTGAACGTATCAGGGTCTGACGTTGTGAACGTATCAGGGTCTGGCATTGTGAACGTATCAGGGTCTGGCATTGTGAACGTATCAGGGTCTGGCGTTGTGAACATATCAGGGTCTGGAGGTGTGAACGTATCAGGGTCTGGCGTTGTGAACGTATCAGGGTCTGACGGTGGGAACATATCAGGGTCTGGCGTTGTGAACGTATCAGGGTCTGACAGTGTGAACGTATCAGGGTCTGCCGGTGGGAACGTATCAGGGTCTGGCGGTGGGAACGTATCAGGGTCTGACGGTGTGAACGTATCAGGGTCTGCCGGTGGGAACGTATCAGGGTCTGGCGGTGTGAACGTATCAGGGTCTGCCGGTGGGAACGTATCAGGGTCTGGCGGTGGGAACGTATCAGGGTCTGGCGGTGGGAACGTATCAGGGTCTGGCGTTGTGAACGTATCAGGGTCTGGCGGTGTGAACGTATCAGGGTCTGCCGGTGTGAACGTATCAGGGTCTGACGGTGTGAACGTATCAGGGTCTGGCAATGTGTACGATCAGGGTCTGGCAATGTGTACGATCAGGGTCTGGCGTTGTGAACGTATCAGGGTCTGGCTTTGTGAACGTATCAGGGTCTGACAGTGTGAACGTATCAGGGTCTGACGGTGTGAACGTATCAGGGTCTGGCGGTGTGAACGTATCAGGGTCTGGCGGTGGGAACGTATCAGGGTCTGACGGTGTGAACGTATCAGGGTCTGGCGGTGGGAACGTATCAGGGTCTGGCTTTGTGAACGTATCAGGGTCTGACGGTGTGAACGTATCAGGGTCTGGCGGTGGGAACGTATCAGGGTCTGGCGGTGGGAACGTATCAGGGTCTGTCGGTGTGAACGTATCAGGGTCTGGCGTTGTGAACGTATCAGGGTCTGACGTTGTGAACGTATCAGGGTCTGCCGGTGTGAACGTATCAGGGTCTGCCGGTGTGAACGTATCAGGGTCTGCCGGTGTGAACGTATCAGGGTCTGGCGTTGTGAACGTATCAGGGTCTGGCGGTGTGAACGTATCAGGGTCTGACGGTGGGAACGTATCAGGTTCTGGCGGTGGGAACGTATCAGGGTCTGACGGTGGGAACGTATCAGGGTCTGCCGGTGTGAACGTATCAGGGTCTGCCGGTGTGAACGTATCAGGGTCTGGCGTTGTGAACGTATCAGGGTCGGGCGTTGTGAATGTATCAGGGTCTGACGGTGGGAACGTATCAGGGTCTGACGGTGGGAACGTATCAGGGTCTGACGGTGGGAACGTATCAGGGTCTGCCGGTGTGAACGTATCAGGGTCTGGCGTTGTGAACGTATCAGGGTCTGGCGGTGTGAACGTATCAGGGTCTGGCGTTGTGAACGTATCACGGTGTGAACGTATCAGGGTCTGGCGGTGGGAACGTATCAGGGTCTGGCGTTGTGAACGATCAGAGTCTGGCGGTGGGAACGTATCAGGGTCGGGCGTTGTGAACGTATCAGGGTCTGACGGTGGGAACATATCAGGGTCTGGGCGGTATGAACGTATCAGGGTCTGGCGTTGAGAACGTATCAGGGTCTGGCGGTGTGAACGTATCAGGGTCTGTCGGTGGGTACGTATCAGGGTCTGGCGGTGGGAACGTATCAGGGTCTGGCGTTGTGAACGTATCAGGGTCTGACGTTGTGAACGTATCAGGGTCTGGCATTGTGAACGTATCAGGGTCTGGCATTGTGAACGTATCAGGGTCTGGCGTTGTGAACATATCAGGGTCTGGAGGTGTGAACGTATCAGGGTCTGGCGTTGTGAACGTATCAGGGTCTGACGGTGGGAACATATCAGGGTCTGGCGTTGTGAACGTATCAGGGTCTGACAGTGTGAACGTATCAGGGTCTGCCGGTGGGAACGTATCAGGGTCTGGCGGTGGGAACGTATCAGGGTCTGACGGTGTGAACGTATCAGGGTCTGCCGGTGGGAACGTATCAGGGTCTGGACGGTGTGAACGTATCAGGGTCTGCCGGTGGGAACGTATCAGGGTCTGGCGGTGGGAACGTATCAGGGTCTGGCGGTGGGAACGTATCAGGGTCTGGCGTTGTGAACGTATCAGGGTCTGGCGGTGTGAACGTATCAGGGTCTGCGGTGTGAACGTATCAGGGTCTGACGGTGTGAACGTATCAGGGTCTGGCAATGTGTACGTATCAGGGTCTGGCAATGTGTACGTATCAGGGTCTGGCGTTGTGAACGTATCAGGGTCTGGCTTTGTGAACGTATCAGGGTCTGACAGTGTGAACGTATCAGGGTCTGACGGTGTGAACGTATCAGGGTCTGGCGGTGTGAACGTATCAGGGTCTGGCGGTGGGAACGTATCAGGGTCTGACGGTGTGAACGATATCAGGGTCTGGCGGTGGGAACGTATCAGGGTCTGGCTTTGTGAACGTATCAGGGTCTGACGGTGTGAACGTATCAGGGTCTGGCGGTGGGAACGTATCAGGGTCTGGCGGTGTGAACGTATCAGGGTCTGGCGGTGGGAACGTATCAGGGTCTGTCGGTGTGAACGTATCAGGGTCTGGCGTTGTGAACGTATCAGGGTCTGACGTTGTGAACGTATCAGGGTCTGCCGGTGTGAACGTATCAGGGTCTGCCGGTGTGAACGTATCAGGGTCTGCCGGTGTGAACGTATCAGGGTCTGCCGGTGTGAACGTATCAGGGTCTGGCGTTGTGAACGTATCAGGGTCTGGCGGTGTGAACGTATCAGGGTCTGACGGTGGGAACGTATCAGGTTCTGGCGGTGGGAACGTATCAGGGTCTGACGGTGGGAACGTATCAGGGTCTGCCGGTGTGAACGTATCAGGGTCTGCCGGTGTGAACGTATCAGGGTCTGGCGTTGTGAACGTATCAGGGTCGGGCGTTGTGAATGTATCAGGGTCTGACGGTGGGAACGTATCAGGGTCTGACGGTGGGAACGTATCAGGGTCTGACGGTGGGAACGTATCAGGGTCTGCCGGTGTGAACGTATCAGGGTCTGGCGTTGTGAACGTATCAGGGTCTGGCGGTGTGAACGTATCAGGGTCTGGCGTTGTGAACGTATCAGGGTCTGACGGTGTGAACGTATCAGGGTCTGGCGGTGGGAACGTATCAGGGTCTGGCGTTGTGAACGTATCAGAGTCTGGCGGTGGGAACGTATCAGGGTCGGGCGTTGTGAACGTATCAGGGTCTGACGGTGGGAACATATCAGGGTCTGGCGGTATGAACGTATCAGGGTCTGGCGTTGAGAACGTATCAGGGTCTGGCGGTGTGAACGTATCAGGGTCTGTCGGTGGGTACGTATCAGGGTCTGGCGGTGGGAACGTATCAGGGTCTGGCGTTGTGAACGTATCAGGGTCTGACGTTGTGAACGTATCAGGGTCTGGCATTGTGAACGTATCAGGGTCTGGCATTGTGAACGTATCAGGGTCTGGCGTTGTGAACATATCAGGGTCTGGAGGTGTGAACGTATCAGGGTCTGGCGTTGTGAACGTATCAGGGTCTGACGGTGGGAACATATCAGGGTCTGGCGTTGTGAACGTATCAGGGTCTGACAGTGTGAACGTATCAGGGTCTGCCGGTGGGAACGTATCAGGGTCTGGCGGTGGGAACGTATCAGGGTCTGACGGTGTGAACGTATCAGGGTCTGCCGGTGGGAACGTATCAGGGTCTGACGGTGTGAACGTATCAGGGTCTGCCGGTGGGAACGTATCAGGGTCTGGCGGTGGGAACGTATCAGGGTCTGGCGGTGGGAACGTATCAGGGTCTGGCGTTGTGAACGTATCAGGGTCTGGCGGTGTGAACGTATCAGGGTCTGCCGGTGTGAACGTATCAGGGTCTGACGGTGTGAACGTATCAGGGTCTGGCAATGTGTACGTATCAGGGTCTGGCAATGTGTACGTATCAGGGTCTGGCGTTGTGAACGTATCAGGGTCTGGCTTTGTGAACGTATCAGGGTCTGACAGTGTGAACGTATCAGGGTCTGACGGTGTGAACGTATCAGGGTCTGGCGGTGTGAACGTATCAGGGTCTGGCGGTGGGAACGTATCAGGGTCTGACGGTGTGAACGTATCAGGGTCTGGCGGTGGGAACGTATCAGGGTCTGGCTTTGTGAACGTATCAGGGTCTGACGGTGTGAACGTATCAGGGTCTGGCGGTGGGAACGTATCAGGGTCTGGCGGTGTGAACGTATCAGGGTCTGGCGTTGTGAACGTATCAGGGTCTGGCGGTGGGAACGTATCAGGGTCTGCCGGTGTGAATGTGGCCTAATTGTCTCAGCATTCTAGGTGGTGAATATTTGTGACTGTGGCTTCATTTAGCACCCCACCGTCTTCCTATAGGGGCTTTATTTACAGTCTGTTCTCCACCCCCTCCACCCTCATACCTCCCCCACTGCACCTCCTCCCAGCACTCCTCTCAGCCACCTACTTTAATTCACCCCTCCTCCCCCATTCCTCTCTGGTCATGGTTAATTAATTGCCAAGCTGTTCACTGCCGATGCCAACTGTAACATAGACAAACACTGATACGTTGATACCCACATACATTCACGCTTGCCGACTCCCCTGACAGACAACTCCCTTGGTCCAGTATTGAAAGATGTTATAGGACAATAATGGAGATGTTATACAGTACCTTCAGAATTCACACCCCTACAAATTCTAACATTAGTAAAATAAAAAAATAAAAAGACTAATAAAACACTAATATATCTTGACGAGAAACAGTTGAAGTCAGAAATGTACATACACCTTAGCCAAATACATTTAAACTCAGTTTTTCACAATTCCTGACATTTAATCCCAGTAAACATTCCTCGTCTTAGGTCAATTAGAATCACCACTTTATTTTAAGAATGTGAAATGTCAGAATAATAGCATAGAGAATGATTTATTTCAGCTTTAATGTCTTTAATCACATTCCCAGTGGGTCAGAAATGTACATACACTCAATTAGTATTTGGTAGCATTGCCATTAAATTGTTTAACTTGGGTCAAACGTTTCAGATAGCATTCCACAAGCTTCCCACAATAAGTTGGGTGAATTTTGGCCCATTCCTCCTGACAGAGCTGGTGTAACTGAGTCAGGTCTTTAGGCCTCCTTGCCCGCACACGCTTTTTCAGTTCTGCCAACACATTTTCTATAGGATTGAGATCAGGGCTTTGTGATGGCCACTCCAATACCTTGACTTTATTGTCCTTAAGCCATTTTGCCACAACTTTGGAAGTATGCTTGGGGTCATTGTCCATTTGGAAGACCCATTTGCAACCAAGCTTTAACTTCCTGACTGATGTCTTGAGATGTTGCCTCAATATATCCACATAATTTTCTTCATCTTTGATGCCATCTATTTTGTGAAGTGCACCAGTCCCTCCTGCAGCAAAGCAGAAGGGACTGGTGTTCTTCGGCTTGCAAGCCTCCCCCTCTTTCCTCCAAACATAACGATGGTCATTATGGCCAAACAGTTCTATTTTTGTTTCATCAAACCAGAGGACATTTCTCCAAAAAGTACAATCTTTGTCCCCATGTGCAGTTGCAAACTGGAGCAGTGGCTTCTTCCTTGCTGAGCGGTCTTTCAGGTCATGTCGATATAGGACTCGTTTTACTGTGGATATAGATACTTTTGTACCGGTTTCCTCCAGCATCTTGACAAGGTCCTTTGCTGTTGTTCTGGGATTGATTCGCACTTTGCACACCAAAGTACATTCTTTTCTAGGAGACAGAACGTGTCTCCTTCCTGAGCGGTATGACAGCTGTGTGTTCCCATGGTGTTTATACTTGTGTACTATTGTTTGTACAGATGAAAGTGGTACCTTCAGGCGTTTGGAAATGGCTCCCAAGGATGAACCAGACTTGTGGAGGTCTACAATTCTTTTTCTGAGGTCATGGCTGATTCATTTTTATTTTCCCATGATGTCAAGCAAAGAGGCACTGAGTTTGAAGGTAGGCCTTGAAATACATCCACATGCACACCTCCAATTGACTCAAATTATATAAATTTGCCTATGAGAAGCTTCTAAAGCCATGACATAATTTTCTGAAATTTTCCAAGCTGTTTAAAGGCACAGTCAACTTAGTGGATGTAAACTTCTGACCCACTGGAATTGTGATAGAGTGAATTGTATGTGAAATAATCTGTCTGTAAACAATTGTTGAGAAAATTGCTTGTCTCATGCACAAAGTAGATGTCCTAACCTACTTGCCAAAACAATAGTTTGTTAACAAGAAATTTGTGGAGTGGTTGAAAAATAAGTTTTAATGACTCCAACCTAAGTTTATGTAAACTTCCGACTTCAACTGTAAGTATTCAACCACCTGCGTTAATACGTGTTAGAATCACATTTGGCAGTGATTACAGCTGTGAGTCTTTCTGGGTAAGTTCTTAAGAGCTTTCCACACCTGGATTGTGCAACATTTATCATTATTATTTTCAAAGTTCTCCATGCTCTGTCAAATTAACTTCCGGCGCCGACAGAGATGGCCGCCTCGCTTCGCGTTCCTAGGAAACTATGCAGTTTTTTGTTTTTTTACGTGTTATTTCTTACATTAGTACCCCAGGTCATCTTAGGTTTCATTACATACAGTCGAGAAGAACTACTGAATATAAGATCAGCGTCAACTCACCATCAGTACGACCAAGAATATGTTTTTCGCGACGCGGATCCTGTGTACTGCCTTACAAACAGGACAACGGAATGGATCGCATGCAGCGACCCAAAAAGACGACTCCGAAAAAGAGGGAAACGAGGCGGTCTTCTGGTCAGACTCCGGAGACGGGCACACCGTGCACCACTCCCTAGCATTCTTCTTGCCAATGTCCAGTCTCTTGACAACAAGGTTGATGAAATCCGAGCAAGGGTAGCATTCCAGAGGGAAATCAGAGACTGTAACGTTCTGTGCTTCACGGAAACATGGCTCACTGGAGAGACGCTATCCGAAGCGGTGCAGCCAACGGGTTTCTCCACGCATCGTGCCGACAGAAACAGACACCTTTCTGGTAAGAAGAGGGGCGGGGGCGTATGCCTTATGGCTAACGAGACATGGTGTGATGAAAGAAACATACAGGAACTCAAATCCTTCTGTTCACCTGATTTATAATTCCTCACAATCAAATGTAGACCGCATTATCTACCAAGAGAATTCTCTTCGATTATAATCACAGCCGTATATATCCCCCCCCAAGCAGACACATCGATGGCTCTGAACAAACTTTATTTAACTCTTTGCAAACTGGAAACCATTTATCCGGAGGCTGCATTCATTGTAGCTGGGGATTTTAACAAGGCTAATCTGAAAACAAGACTCCCTAAATTTTATCAGCATATCGATTGCGCAACCAGGGGTGGAAAAACCTTGGATCTTTGTTACTCTAACTTCCGCGACGCATATAAGGCCCTGCCCCGCCCCCCTTTCGGAAAAGCTGACCACGACTCCATTTTGTTGATCCCTGCCTACAGACAGAAACTAAAACTAGAGGCTCCCACGCTGAGGTCTGTCCAACGCTGGTCCGACCAAGCTGACTCCACACTCCAAGACTACTTCCATCACGTGGACTGGAATATGTTTCAGACAAGCGTCAGATAACAACATTGACAAATACGCTGATTCGGTGTGCGAGTTCATTAGAACGTGCGTTGAAGATGTCGTTCCCATAGCAACGATTAAAAGATTCCCTAACCAGAAACCGTGGATTGATGGCAGCATTCGCGTGAAACTGAAAGCGCGAACCACTGCTTTTAATCAGGGCAAGGTGTCTGGTAACATGACCGAATACAAACAGTGCAGCTATTCCCTCCGCAAGGCTATCAAACAAGCTAAGCGTCAGTACAGAGACAAAGTAGAATCTCAATTCAACGGCTCAGACACAAGAGGCATGTGGCAGGGTCTACAGTCAATCACGGACTACAGGAAGAAATCCAGCCCAGTCACGGACCAGGATGTCTTGCTCCCAGGCAGACTAAATAACTTTTTTGCCCGCTTTGAGGACAATACAGTGCCACTGACACGGCCTGCAACGAAAACATGCGGTCTCTCCTTCACTGCAGCCGAGGTGAGTAAGACATTTAAACGTGTTAACCCTCGCAAGGCTGCAGGCCCAGACGGCATCCCCAGCCGCGCCCTCAGAGCATGCGCAGACCAGCTGGCCGTTGTGTTTACGGACATATTCAATCAATCCCTATACCAGTCTGCTGTTCCCACATGCTTCAAGAGGGCCACCATTGTTCCTGTTCCCAAGAAAGCTAAGGTAACTGAGCTAAACGACTACCGCCCCGTAGCACTCACTTCCGTCATCATGAAGTGCTTTGAGAGACTAGTCAAGGACCATATCACCTCCACCCTACCTGACACCCTAGACCCACTCCAATTTGCTTACCGCCCAAATAGGTCCACAGATGATGCAATCTCAACCACACTGCACACTGCCCTAACCCATCTGGACAAGAGGAATACCTATGTGAGAATGCTGTTCATCGACTACAGCTCGGCATTCAACACCATACTACCCTCCAAGCTCAGTCATCAAGCTCGAGACCCTGGGTCTCGACCCCGCCCTGTGCAACTGGGTACTGGACTTCCTGACGGGCCGCCCCAGATGGTGAGGGTAGGCAACAACATCTCCTCCCCGCTGATCCTCAACACGGGGCCCCACAAGGGTGCGTTCTGAGCCCTCTCCTGTACTCCCTGTTCACCCACGACTGCGTGGCCACGCACGCTCCAACTCAATCATCAAGTTTGCGGACGACACAACAGTGGTAGGCTTGATTACCAACAACGACGAGACGGCCTACAGGGAGGAGGTGAGGGCCCTCGGAGTGTGGTGTCAGGAAAATAACCTCACACTCAACGTCAACAAAACTAAGGAGATGATTGTGGACTTCAGGAAACAGCAGAGGGAACACCCCCCTATCCACATCGATGGAACAGTAGTGGAAAGGGTAGCAAGTTTTAAGTTCCTCGGCATACACATCACAGACAAACTGAATTGGTCCACTCACACAGACAGCATCGTGAAGAAGGCGCAGCAGCGCCTCTTCAACCTCAGGAGGCTGAAGTAATTCGGCTTGTCACCAAAAGCACTCACAAACTTCTACAGATGCACAATCGAGAGCATCCTGGCGGGCTGTATCACCGCCTGGTACGGCAACTGCTCCGCCCTCAACCGTAAGGCTCTCCAGAGGGTAGTGAGGTCTGCACAACGCATCACCGGGGGCAAACTACCTGCCCTCCAGGACACCTACACCACCCGATGTTACAGGAAGGCCATAAAGATCATCAAGGACATAAACCACCCGAGCCACTGCCTGTTCACCCCGCTATCATCCAGAAGGCGAGGTCAGTACAGGTGCATCAAAGCTGGGACCGAGAGACTGAAAAACAGCTTCTATCTCAAGACCATCAGACTGTTAAACAGCCAACACTAACATTGAGTGGCTGCTGCCAACACACTGACACTGACTCAACTCCAGCCAATTTAATAATGGGAATTGATGGGAAATTATGTAAATATATCACTAGCCACTTTAAACAATGCTACCTTATATAATGTTACTTACCCTACATTATTCATCTCATATGCATACGTATATACTGTACTCTATATCATCGACTGCATCCTTATGTAATACATGTATCACTAGCCACTTTAACTATGCCACTTTGTTTACATACTCATCTCATATGTATATACTGTACTCAATACCATCTACTGTATCTTGCCTATGCTGCTCTGTACCATCACTCATTCATATATCCTTATGTACATATTCTTTATCCCCTTACACTGTGTATAAGACAGTAGTTTAGGAATTGTTAGTTAGATTACTTGTTGGTTATTACTGCATTGTCGGAACTAGAAGCACAAGCATTTCGCTACACTCGCATTAACATCTGCTAACCATGTGTATGTGACAAATAAAATTCGATTTGATTTGATTTGAAATTGGTTGTTGGTCATTGCTAGACAACCATTTTCAGACAAATTTAAGTCAAAACTGTAACTCAGCCACTCAGGAACATTCACCGTCTTCTTGGTAAGCAACTCCAGTGTAGATATGGCCTTGTATTTTAGGTTATTGTCATGCTGAAAGGTGAATTCATCACCCAGTGTCTGGTGGAAAGGAGACTTAACAAGGTTTTCCTTTAGGATTTTGCCTGTTCTTATCTACATTCCATTTATCTTTTATCCTGAAAAGTTCCCAGTCCTTAACAATTACAAGCAAACCCATAACATGATGCATTCACTGCTGTGCTTGAAAATATGGAGAGTGGTGCTCAGTAATGTGTTGTTTTGGATTTGGCCCAAACATAACACTTTGTATTAAGAACAAAAGGTTAATTGCTTTGCCATATTTTTTGCAGTATTACTTTAGTGCCTTGTTGCCAACAGTATGCATGTTTTGGAATATTTTTTATTCTGTACAGGCTTTCTTCACTCTGTCAATTAGGTTAGTATTGTGGAGTAACTACTATACAATGTTGTTAATCCATCCTCAGTTTTCTCCTATCACAGCCATTCAATTCTAACTGTTTTTAAGCCAAAATTGGCCTCATTTTCCTGAGCAGTTTCCTTCCTCTCCGGCAACTGAGTTAGGAAGGACCTCTGTATCTTTGTAGTGACTGAGTGAATTATTGATACATCATTCAAAGTGGAATTAATAACTTCATCATTCTCAAAGGGATATTCAATGTTGACTGAGGGACCTTACGACTGGGGTACAGAGATGAAGTAGTCATTCAAAAACCATGTTAAGCAGTATTATTGCCAACTCTGTGGCTGTGCCACCAGAGACTCTGGGTTCGAGCCCAGGCTCTGTAGCAGCTGGCCGCGACCGGGAGGTCCATGGGGCGACGCACAATTGGCCCAGCGTCGTCCTGGTTAGGGAGGGTTTGGCCGGCAGGGATATCCTTGTCTCATCGCGCACTAGCGACTCCTGTGGCGGGCCGGACGCAGTGCACGCTGACCAGGTCGCCAGGTGTATGGTGTTTCCTCCGACACATTGGTGCAGCTGGCTTCTGGGTTGGATGTGCGTTGTGTCAAGAAGCAGTGCGGCTTGGTTGGGTTGTGTTTCAGAGGACGCATGGCTCTCGACCTTCGCCTCTCCTGAGTCCGTATGGGAGTTGCAGCGATAAGACAAGACTGTAACTACTACCAATTGGATACCACGAAATTGGAGAAAAAGGAAAACATTTTTTTTTTATAAAATAAAAAAGCAGTATTATTGCAGAGTGAGTCCATGAAACTTATTGCATTACTTTTTAGGCTTAGTTATTGACTCAAGACATTTCATTTTTTCATTTTTTATTTATTTGTAAAAAAATTGAAAAACATAATTCCACTTTGACATTAAGAGTTATTGTGTGCAAGCCAGTGACAAAATATCTAAATGTAATACACTTTAAATTCAGGCTGTAAAACAGCACAATATGGAAAAAGTCAAGGTGTGTGAAGTGAGTACCGTCTGTATTTATCAAGGGGGAGGTGCGTCCCGGAAACTAAGTAGCAGGTCATCCACATTACCCGGCAGTTTAACTTCGTTGAATTTGGGACACTTTGCACTGAGGTGTTTAAGCAGCCACTGTGTTTGAAATGTTTCGCTTGCATGGCTGAGCGGCGGTTGAGAAAAGATTCTAAATAAGTTCTGACAATTATTCAGTTTGCTTCCCAGATTTTAAAAAAGTCAAGAGGGGGAAAATCTAAATGAAATACTGCAAATATTGCATGTATTCAACCTGGGGTTTGAAACTCAGTTGCGTTGCAGTTAAGCAGCGGTTGTGACTAAATAGAAAATGACAAGAGAACTGAGTGTTCCCTATAATACAGTGGTTAGACTAAATAGAAAATGACAAGAGAACTGAGTGTTCCCTATAATACAGTGGTTAGACTAAATAGAAAATGACAAGAGAACTGAGTGTTCCCTATAATACAGTGGTTAGACTAAATAGAAAATGACAAGAGAACTGAGTGTTCCCTATAATACAGTGGTTAGACTAAATAGAAAATGACAAGAGAACTGAGTGTTCCTATAATACAGTGGTTAGACTATAATACAGTGGTTAGACTAAATAGAAAATGACAAGAGAACTGAGTGTTCCCTATAATACAGTGGTTAGACTAAATAGAAAATGACAAGAGAACTGAGTGTTCCCTATAATACAGTGGTTAGACTAAATAGAAAATGACAAGAGAAACTGAGTGTTCCCTATAATACAGTGGTTAGACTAAATAGAAAATGACAAGAGGAACTGAGTGTTCCCTATAATACAGTGGTTAGACTAAATAGAAAATGACAAGAGAAACTGAGTGTTCCCTATAATACAGTGGTTAGACTAAATAGAAAATGACAAGAGAAACTGAGTGTTCCCTATAATACAGTGGTTAGACTAAATAGAAAATGACAAGAGAACTGAGTGTTCCCTATAATACAGTGGTTAGACTAAATAGAAAATGACAAGAGAACTGAGTGTTCCCTATAATACAGTGGTTAGACTAAATAGAAAATGACAAGAGAAACTGAGTGTTCCCTATAATACAGTGGTTAGACTAAATAGAAAATGACAAGAGAACTGAGTGTTCCCTATAATACAGTGGTTAGACTAAATAGAAAATGACAAGAGAAACTGAGTGTTCTAAATAGAAAATGACCTATAATACAGTGGTTAGACTAAATAGAAAATGACAAGAGAACTGAGTGTTCCCTATAATACAGTGGTTAGACTAAATAGAAAATGACAAGAGAACTGAGTGTTCCCTATAATACAGTGGTTAGACTAAATAGAAAATGACAAGAGAACTGAGTGTTCCCTATAATACAGTGGTTAGACTAAATAGAAAATGACAAGAGAACTGAGTGTTCCCTATAATACAGTGGTTAGACTAAATAGAAAATGACAAGAGAACTGAGTGTTCCCTATAATACAGTGGTTAGACTAAATAGAAAATGACAAGAGAACTGAGTGTTCCCTATAATACAGTGGTTAGACTAAATAGAAAATGACAAGAGAACTGAGTGTTCCCTATAATACAGTGGTTAGACTAAATAGAAAATGACAAGAGAACTGAGTGTTCCCTATAATACAGTGGTTAGACTAAATAGAAAATGACAAGAGAAACTGAGTGTTCCCTATAATACAGTGGTTAGACTAAATAGAAAATGACAAGAGAAACTGAGTGTTCCCTATAATACAGTGGTTAGACTAAATAGAAAATGACAAGAGAACTGAGTGTTCCCTATAATACAGTGGTTAGACTAAATAGAAAATGACAAGAGAACTGAGTGTTCCCTATAATACAGTGGTTAGACTAAATAGAAAATGACAAGAGAACTGAGTGTTCCCTATAATACAGTGGTTAGACTAAATAGAAAATGACAAGAGAAACTGAGTGTTCCCTATAATACAGTGGTTAGACTAAATAGAAAATGACAAGAGAAACTGAGTGTTCCCTATAATACAGTGGTTAGACTAAATAGAAATGACAAGAGAACTGAGTGTTCCCTATAATACAGTGGTTAGACTAAATAGAAAATGACAAGAGAAACTGAGTGTTCCCTATAATACAGTGGTTAGACTAAATAGAAAATGACAAGAGAACTGAGTGTTCCCTATAATACAGTGGTTAGACTAAATAGAAAATGACAAGAGAAACTGAGTGTTCCCTATAATACAGTGGTTAGACTAAATAGAAAATGACAAGAGAACTGAGTGTTCCCTATAATACAGTGGTTAGACTAAATAGAAAATGACAAGAGAACTGAGTGTTCCCTATAATACAGTGGTTAGACTAAATAGAAAATGACAAGAGAACTGAGTGTTCCCTATAATACAGTGGTTAGACTAAATAGAAAATGACAAGAGAACTGAGTGTTCCCTATAATACAGTGGTTAGACTAAATAGAAAATGACAAGAGAACTGAGTGTTCCCTATAATACAGTGGTTAGACTAAATAGAAAATGACAAGAGAACTGAGTGTTCCCTATAATACAGTGGTTAGACTAAATAGAAAATGACAAGAGAACTGAGTGTTCCCTATAATACAGTGGTTAGACTAAATAGAAAATGACAAGAGAACTGAGTGTTCCCTATAATACAGTGGTTAGACTAAATAGAAAATGACAAGAGAAACTGAGTGTTCCCTATAATACAGTGGTTAGACTAAATAGAAAATGACAAGAGAAACTGAGTGTTCCCTATAATACAGTGGTTAGACTAAATAGAAAATGACAAGAGAACTGAGTGTTCCCTATAATACAGTGGTTAGACTAAATAGAAAATGACAAGAGAACTGAGTGTTCCCTATAATACAGTGGTTAGACTAAATAGAACATGACAAGAGGAACTGAGTGTTCCCTATAATACAGTGGTTAGACTAAATAGAAAATGACAAGAGAACTGAGTGTTCCCTATAATACAGTGGTTAGACTAAATAGAAAATGACAAGAGAACTGAGTGTTCCCTATAATACAGTGGTTAGACTAAATAGAAAATGACAAGAGAAACTGAGTGTTCCCTATAATACAGTGGTTAGACTAAATAGAAAATGACAAGAGAACTGAGTGTTCCCTATAATACAGTGGTTAGACTAAATAGAAAATGACAAGAGAACTGAGTGTTCCCTATAATACAGTGGTTAGACTAAATCTGTGCAAATGAATCTGTGGGAGGGTGACATCCACAGGGCAAAGCAGTGGTGCTGTGCTTTTATAATCCAACCTTGATAAACAATATTCATTAGCTCTCAACCATGTTCGGCTTCAGTAATCAATGAGAGTTACACGTGAAATTGATTGAAAACATGTAATTATTTATACCAGAGGGCTTTAAATCATGATGTTGTGCTGCATTGGCTGTTCTCAGAAATTCAATTATTGTGTTGTGCTGCATTGGCTGTTCTCAGATATTATAGTATCACACACTTTGACGAGTGTGTTGAGATTGAACCCACCTGTTTTCAATTATACTCGATGCTGGTTACAGTGAGGCAACTTCTATACAATGTAACCTCCTTAAGTGTGTCATTGTTTCATCAAGACATCGCTCCCTCTCCCTAATATAGGCTCAACCAGTTATTCCTCCCAGTGGTAAACATATGTCTGCAGTGCCCAACACTCACAACTCATTGCTGCCACGTTTGACAGATCTTGACAGTAACTGGATGGTAATCTCTCAGGGGAGAATTAGGTTCTTATTGGCAGTTGTGCTTGGAAATCTCATGGGGGCAATTTTCCCTAACACAGTCCAATCAATAACTTCTAATAATTTTGCACGCCCAATTTTTCAGTTTTTGATTTGTTAAAAAAGTTTGAAATATCCAATAAATGTCGTTCCACTTCATGATTGTGTCCCACTTGTTGTTGATTCTTCACAAAAAAAATACAGTTTTATATCGTTATGTTTGAAGCCTGAAATGTGGCAAAAGGTCGCAAAGTTCAAGGGGGCCGAATACTTTCGCAAGGCACTGTAACTCTCTGGATCTAAATTGTGCCTCTTTGTATGGATAAGTTGAAAGAAAAGTCCTCTCCCTCTCTCTCTCTATTCAGCAAAGAGGGTAAAGCGGTATAAAACACAGGAGCAGGTGTCAAGATATTGACAAGATATATAACTCCATGTGTAGTAAGTCTTACTCATCCTTTAATCTTTTAATTAGGTTTTATGGTGAGGGGTAGGGCAGAGTGTGCTTATTTTGGAATGTTTCAGACTATTTTCAAGATCAAAGGCTATAGCTGTATTGTATATGCCACTGCATGTCTACCTCTGACATGTATTGGGATCCATGCTTGTATGTGCTGCTTGAGAGTCTATTTTTAAACTGCTTTGATGACTTAAAGAAAACACCATTTCAAAAAAAGGTTTCCTTTCTACCAGTTCAAATAGCAATCTATTCTCTTGCTCTCCATCTGCTTCGAGACCGTTCTCTCCATCAGTCAAAAGAAAAGTGACTAACGCAAGAGCCAAGCCGCAGAGCATTGAAACATAACTGTGCATGGCAATGACAAAGGCTACAGTAATACAATAAAGAGAATAAATCCCATTTGTAATCGGTATACATGAGCTATAGATACGACCTAAAACAGATCTATGAACTAGAATTCTGATAGACCAATACCCTTATTCAAACCACTATTCTAAAACGTCCTATTTAGCTTCTAAGCTTCATAAAAGATTAGAGAGAAAATAAATGATTGAATTTAGGCCTAATAGCCTCATGTAGAAAAATATTGCTATTAAAAAGGCTTAAACACACTCGATGTAAAAGTCAGTGGAGTTGAAACGGAGTAATGAAATGGATAATATTATTCAATAATATTGCTGATTTGGTTATGTTCTATATCAATGCTTGGTCTAATAATGCGACATCAACCGTTAGTAACACAGTATGGAGTGTTCCATGAACAGTAAAGAAGGCCGTTGTTAAGGGCGGTGCTTTTCAGTCATAGTAGTAATAGCATTTGTAGTGTGCTCACATCTAGAGCCCATAAGAGAATAATTTAGTTTCTCAGTCTCACACTCCGTACAGTGGCTCAGTCTCTTGAAAGTCACGCCCGATTAACAGTGCACGGAGAAAAAGACGATAGGAGGGTGGAAAAGGGGGGAGAGCGTACGTTCAAAGTCAAAATGATAGTGAGAGTCGGAGGATGCATATGAGAGAGGGAACGAGTGTTTAGAGAGAGATGAGCTGAACGCATTGCAAAGAGGAAAATATGAAAAATATGATAATGGCTCTGGTTGATAATAGCTGTTTATGGGCCATTATTTACTGTTTCTGTATTCATATACGTAGCGAGCCCAATCTCAGTCGGACTTCAGGGAATAACAAATGTCTTCTTCATCTTATCACACATAACAAAACACAGACACACACAGGCCTACATACAAAATCTGCACACAATCTACACACAAACAAGCACTCACAGATGGGCACACCCTTTTGCGTCAAAATCTCATTCAACAAATCCTTTAATTGCTTGGTCAATATCCGTAGAGCCATGCAAATTAAGCCTGTAGTCAATAGCAGCGAAGTCAGGTTGAATAACCAAGTAAAGCTCACACACTGAAGCAGTCCATTGATCAAACAATTCACCACACTAAAATCCTGTGCCCCTTTCCACCACAAGGCCTGCAGGTCTCACCCTGCACCACTACCACCACAAACCATCTCCACATTGATATGTTTATGCTGGAGATTGCAGTTTTATGGGACACCAAAAGTGTGTAAACTTGGAGATGTTGTAGAATTTGAGATGATGTTGTTGACTCATTTTCACAGACGAGCAGAAGAATATCAACACGAGACAAACTCTCATGCATGCAGTATCCCCAATGTGTAAACTACAGTGTGTGATTAACACACACACACACACACACACACACACACACACACACACACACACACACACACACACACACACACACACACACACACACACACACACACACACAGGGATGAGTGGGTAGTTGTGTTAAGACAATAATAGTCTAAGAAAAGGTCCATCAGTGTGTCCTACCTTGTGTATTGGCATCCAAAATGTCATCCCTGCTTCTCAGAAGTAGCATGATGGTGTGGCCTGGGACTCCTCTCTCCCTCTCATAGCCTCAGACTGAGGGAGGGTGAACTGAGATGCACACACATGGAAAAAGACAAGAAAGAGATGATTCACAATAGCCTAATCAAAAACTTCAAAACGGCTCTGTCATTGAACAATAACACAGGAACCTGTTACATCTACAAACCCAAGTAGCATTGAAGTATGTATTACATTATGACAGTTCATTTACATTTTGATGGCTATGATGATACTGTGCATGCAGGCCTGAATATCCAAAGAGCGTGTGTAAATGGAAGGCTTTATAGAAAAAGACTCAACACATCAATAAGGTATGAGACACATGAGGTAATATGAGCCATATTTTTGGTCTTGGATTTGATTTCATACTACATTGATCTCTTGATAGAATTGTGTACATAGGCCTCTGAGATAGGCTAGCTCTTGGGTTCTCAAGAATGGCCTAAGGGGGCTTACAGCTTCCCACTCTTGGGTTCTCAACTGAAGGTACAGACCACAGCAGGGTCCATGTTAATAACTACAATCCCGATGCTCTGTTTTAACGTTCGTAAACGTTATTAATCCTCACTTGCGATACATTTTTGGAAACATAAAGCCCTCTATTCTCAAATCAAAAATAACTTCACAAATGCAAAATGTACACTTACTGTACACTGTTTAAAGTGGTTTTAACACAGCTGCAGTCAACAGTCATTTTCAGTTACAACACTATTCTGACGTCCTTTTTCTGTTACACACAGGTGTTCGGAGACACTTCGATAGCTAATTAAAACAGGTGGTCGCCTCTGTCTTCCGTAAACAAGGGCTGTAACATGGAAATATGGCTGCCCTAACCCTATATATTTAAATGTTTTATTCATTTTAGCAGACGCTCCTATATACAGAGAGTTGCAGAAGCCATTAAGGTTAAGTGCCTTGCTCAAAGGGCACATTGACAGATTTCTAACCTAGTCGGCTCAGGGATTTGAACCAGCAACCTTTCGGTTACTGGCCCAACACTCTAAACCACAAGGCTACCTGCCGCCCCTGTAAAGGTGTGTAGCAACTATTGTTTGATGTATTATTATTCTTTCTCTCTGATGTGAAAGTTAAGTTCTACATTTTTCCAAAACCGTATGGCAAGCGAGGCATAGTGACGTTCAGACAAAGCTTCAGAACAGCGTCGGAGCCTTTGCCTTGGGCGGCAGACAGGTTTATGGACAGACGGTATACAGTGCCTTCAGATAGTATTCACAACACCTGACATTTTTCACATTTTATTGTGTTACAAAGTGGGATTAAAATTGATTTAATTGTAATTGTTTATCAATGATCTACACAAAATACTGTAGTTATAGTGGAGAAAAAGTTCCAACATTTTTTTTTTTTAAATGTATGAAACATAAAATATGTAATATATTTTGATTAGATAAGTATTCAATCCATGTTAGAATCCCCTTTGTCAGCAATTACAGATGTGAGTCTGAGTAAATCTGCTTGTCCCTATTCGTTGTGCTTAGGGTCATTGTCCTTTGCCCCAGTCTGAGGTCCTGAGTGCTCTGGAGCAGGTTTTCATCAAGGACCTCTCTGTACTTTGCTCCGGTAATCTATCCCTTGATCCTGACTAGTGTCCCAGTCCCTGCCGCTGTAAAACATCCCCACAGTATGATGCTGCCACCATACTTTATCGCAGGGATGGTGCCAGGTTTCCTCCAGACGTGACGCTAGGCATTCAGGCCAAAGAATTCAATCTTGGTTTCGTTAGACCAGAGAATCTAATTTCTCATGGTCTGAGAGTCCTTTAAGTGCCTTTTGGCAAACACCAAGCGGGCTGTCATGTGCCTTTAACTGAGGAGTGGCTTCTGTCTGGCCACTCTACCATAAAGGCCTGATTGGTGGAGTGCTGCAGAGATGATTGTCATTTTCAATGGCTGTTAGAAGTTGCTGGATATTGGAGGGAATTGGAACATGCTGTCGTACACATTGATCCAGAGCATCCCACACATGCTCAATGGATGGCATGTCTGGTATGCAGGCCATTTCACGAACTGTGCCATTTTCAGCTTCCGGGAATTGTGTACAGATTCTTGCCACCATGGGGCACTCTGTTCACAACGCTGACATCAGCAAACCGCTCACCCACACAACGCCATTTGCCCGGTTCAGGTGAAACCGGGATTCATCCATCCATCCAGTGTGCCAGTGACCATTGACGGAGAGCATTTGCCCCTGAACTCGGTTACGACCGCGAACTGCAGTCAGGTCAAGACTATGGTGAGGATGACAAGCACACAGATGAGCTTCCCTGAGGTGGTTTCTGACAGTTTGTGCAGAAATTCTTCAGTTGTGCAAACCCACAGTTTCATCAGCTGTCTGGATGACTGGTCTCAGACAATCCCGCAGGTGAAGAGGCCGGATGTGGAGGTCCTGGGCTGGTGTGGTTAAACGTGGTCTGCGAATGTGAGGCCGTTTGCACGTACTGCCAAATTCTCCAAAATGACGTTGGAGGCGGCTTATGGTAGAGAAATTAACATTCAATTCCCTAACAACAACTCTGGTGGACATTTCTGAAGTCAACATAGCAATTGCAAGCTCCCTCAAAACGTGAGACATCTTTGGCATTGTGTTATGTCAAAACTGCACACTTTAATGTGGCCTTTAATCGTCCGCAGCACAAGGCACACACAGAATCTCTAGTGACACAGCTAGCACTGCGATGCAGTGCTTTAGACCACTGCGTCACTCGGGAGGCCCGACTGAGGGACCTTAGAGATAATTGTATGTGTAGGGTACAGAGATAAGATACTCATTCAAAAATAATACTATTATTGAACGCAGAGTGAGTCTATGAAACCTATTATGTAACTTGTCAAGCACATTTTCACTCCTGAACTTATTTAGGCTTGCCATAACAAAGGGTACTTATTGAAGCAAGACATTTCAGCTTTACATTTGAAATTAATTTGTAAACAATACGAAAAACATAATTCCACTTTGACATTATGACGTATTGTATGCAGGCCAGTGACAAAATAATCTCAATTGAATCCATTTTTACATTCAGGCGTAACACAACAAAATGTGTGAAAAGTCAAGGGGTGTGTACTTTCTGAAGGCACTGTACATTTAACATGACCGTTTATGAATGGGCTAGAAATAGGTCTACAGTATTTTTACCATTATGAAAAAGGAATCTATTAAATGGATGGGGTGGAGTCAATGGCTTACTAGGCTACTGCTACAAATGTTCATGTCATGTGTCAAAACAAGGTTATTTTAAGCATCTAGGCCTTAGTGGTAACATTACAAAATAATACTGAGTAGGCTACCCCCCCCCAAACAATATATAAAATATTATATATAACAGCCTATATAAATGCATGAAATAAAAAAAATCCTCATCAATCTACACACAATACCTCATAATGACAAAGCGAAAACAGTTTTTTTATTTTTAGATTTCTTTTATTTTTATAAATACCTTATTCGCGTAAGTATTCAGAACCTTTGCTCAAATTGAGCTCAGGTGCATCCTGTTTCCATTGATCATCCTTCAGATGTTTCTACAATTTGATTGGTGTCACACCCTGACCTTAGTATTCTTTGTTTTCCTTGTTATTTTGATTAGGTCAGGGTGTGACATGGTGATGTATGTGTTTTTGTCTTGTATGTTTATGGGGCTGTTTCCTTTCTAGGTAAATTGTATGTCTATGGTTGCCTAGATTGGTTCTCAATTAGAGGCAGCTGTCTATTGTTGTCTCTGATTGGGAACCATATTTAGGCAGCCATATTCTGTGGGTACTTTGTGGGTGATTGTCTATGTCTATGTTAGTTGCTTGTGTCAGCACAGTTCTTATTATAGCTTCACGGTCATTATTCGTTATTTGTTTTGTATTCAGTGTTCAGTGCTTTTTCTTTAAAACATCATAATGAACACATACCACGCTGCATTTTGGTCCGCTTCTTACGACGATCGTGACAATTGGAGACCACCTGTGGTAAATTCAATTGATTGGACATGATTTGGAAAGGCACACACCTCCCACTGTTGACAAAGCATGTCAGAGCAAAAACCAAGCCTTGAGGTCGAAGGAATTGTCTGTAGAGCTCTGAGACAGGATTGTGTCGAGGCACAGATCTGAGGAAGGGTACCAAAACATGTCTGCAGAATTGAAGGTACCGAAGAACACAGTGGCCTCCATCATTCTTAAATGGAAGAAGTTTGGAACCACCAAGACTCTTCCAAAAACTGAGCCATCGGGGGAGAAGGGCCTTGGTCAAGAAGGTGACCAAGAACCTGATGGTCACTCTAACAGAACTCTAGAGTTCCTCTGTGGAGATGGGAGAAACTTCCAGAAGGACAATCATCTTTTCAGATGGAAGCCGGAAGCCACTCCTCAGTAAAAGGCACATGGCAGCCCGCTTGGTGTTTGCCAAAGGGCACCTAAAGACTCTCAGACCATGAGAAACCAGATTCTCTGATCTGATGAAACCAAGATTGAACTATTTGGCCTGAATGCCAAGCGTCACGTCTGGAGGAAACCTGGCACCATTTCTACGGTAAAGCATGGTGGTGGCAGCATCATACTGCGGGGATGTTTTTATGCGGCAGGGACTGGGAGACTAGTCAGGATCGAGGGAAAGATTAACAGAGCAAAGTACAGAGAGATCCTTGATGAAAACCTGCTCCAGAGCTCTGACAACCTCAGACTGGAGCAAAGGTTCACCTTCCAACAGGACAACGACCCTAAGCACACAGCCAAGACAACGCAGGAGTGGCTTCGGGACAAGTCTCTGAATGTTCTTGAGTGGCTCAGCCAGAGCCCAGACTTGAACCCAATCAATAATCTCTGTAGAGACCTAAAAATAGCTGTGCAGAGAGGATCTGCAGAGAAGAATGGGAGAAACTCCCCAAATACATGTGTGCCAAGCTTGTAGCGTCATACCCAAGAAGACTCAAGGCTGTAATCACTGGTTTTTCAACAAAGTACTGAGTAAATACATTTTTGAATAAGGCTGTAACGTAACAAAATGTGGAAAAAGTCAAGGGGTCTGAATACTTTCCGAAGGCACAGTATGTGGTATAAAATATTACAGAGTATTACCCTGGTTGCAATGGTTAGACAAGAACCTTTCCAAATGTACCATGCCCTTCTGAAGTTTTGAATGTACTGCTCTCCTGTTCTTTTTATGTGTAATTGGCTCGGATTTCAAGTTTAGTTTACCTCCCTCCTGTCCGGCCTACACTATAGCTTTTTTCAGTGTTAAATTGAGAATATTAATCGACACATATTGGCCTCGACACCTCATGAGATGGGGCGTTTACTAACGAATTTGGCAGGGCATGAATGGTGTGGAGAGATTCAAAATGAACCTTCCCTTGATTTATCTCCTCGCTAAATCCTAATCCTTTCTATCAGTTGATTGAGAATGTGGTTGGATTTTCGCGCCTCAAAACAGTTTCAGGGAAAAGGGCACGAGCGCTAAATCCTCGTTGGGTCACAGTGTAAAGCGATGTTCAATGTAATTGCTCTCCAAAGCTCGACTTTTCTTTTAATACCCCTTTTCTGCGATGCCGTATTTGTTGCTATAGAGTTTCCATCTGACTGCAGCGGATCTGTTATTGATGAACAAGGAATAGGGAGGATGGGATAGGTCAGGAACACATTGTAAATGGAGGTGAAACCACACACATGGTGAATTTGGCAATAGACTTCAGAGGTCCTAAATGTGATTCATGGGAACTTCGAGATGGGCATGTGCTTTCTTGCTGGGTCAGACAGACAGTGAATGAGAGCTTCCATTAGAACACTAGGCTCTTTATGCCCAGTGTAGGTCCAAATTCCAGCAGGCACTCTGATTGGTGCTTGCACACAACCACACCTGCCGCTTCTCTAAACTGACGAGGCCAACAAGTGATGCTGTTTCCCTTCAGTACAAGCAATTATGTATTTTACCCAAACATACTGTATGTACTAAATTGTCTCCCTTCCCCCTTAGTACAGTAGGAGTGTAATGAATAACTTCTATTAATCCTAATTATACCCATGCATATCTCAAAATACCCTACAAGCAATTTCTCAATGAATGAAAGTGGATTTGTCTGTTCAAGGGCATGTTGCATAGGCCATACTTTAGATAAATAAATGATTAATTAAATATGCTGATAAATAATGAACTATGTCTCTAGGGCAACATATTCTAAGTTCTATATTTAATAGATTGATAGGCCTCACACCGACACATGCTGTACACCACATAATCACAGACATACACTTAACACATAAACCAAGAGGGTGACCCTAAATGGAAACGTCAGAGAAAAATAATAGAGAAAGCTACCATCCAGCCACTATTTCTACCCATTAATACACACAAAATGGCATAAATGCTGAACACATTTTCCTGTAGTTATATCCTCACTTACGTCGTTGTGTCAATACGACTCTTCTTAATCAGTTATATGATTCATTATTAAACATACTTTTTATAGCAGATCATGACCCATATTCTCCAGTCTTGGAGTGAATAAACTGCCAATAAATAGTCTCCTCGCCCCATATACTGTAGCTCCCTCCAATCACCAAGTGAGCAAGCCCAGTGTCTGATCCACAGATGCAGTCAGTGGGTTGAATGGGAGGGAGACTGACAGATTACTCTAAATTTGAGATGGTTTCATAATCTTAGGGAAGAAGTAGGCCTAAAACATGGGTTAGGCCCTGTCTGTTAGACAGCATAGCGAGTGACAAAGATTAGGGGTGGTGGAATGGAGATTCTGAATGTTCACAGCCCCTGCTGTCTCCTGGCCTTGCTATTGAGTCAGCAATGGCTGCAGCACGCAAAGCATGAAATGTAGAAGATGCAGGACAACGTTGTCTTTTTGATGGAGATCATATGCAAACTTCAATGTTTTAGGATGAAACTCCAGCGTATTTAAATGGTTACTTAGGTTAAACAATTTCAGAACGCATCCTGAATAATTCACGTTCAGTGGTCCTGCAGTGCCAAATGGCATTTTAGAATATGTCCATTTATGGAAATAATGATATGCCATTTAGTAGACACTTATCTAATGCGACTTGAAACATTTTACATACGAGTGGTCCCAGGGATCCAACTCACAGTCCTGGCGTTGCAAGCCCCATGCGCTACCAACTGAGCTACAGAGGACCTGAATAGATTCAGGATATGCACAGACCACAGGAAGTCAACACATGATGTGGAACTGAAGCCCAAGAGGATCAGTCCAACCATTTAAGGTACAACCACAATCTAAGGGATGGGTGGGCCCATACAAACACATAAAACATTTACAGTGGGGAGAACAAGTATTTTTGTATGTAATATGTAATTTTTATCATAGGTACACTTCAACTGTGAGAGACGGAATCTTAAACAAAAATCCAGAAAATCACATTGTATGATTTTTAAGTAATTAATTTGCATTTTATTGCATGACATAAGTATTTGATACATCAGAAAAGCAGAACCTAATATCTAGTACAGAAACCTACAGATATCATATGTTTCCTGTAGTTCTTGACCAGGTTTGCACACACTGCAGCAGGGATTTTGGCCCACTCCTCCATACAGACCTTCTCCAGATCCTTCAGGTTTCGGGGCTGTCGCTGGGCAATACGGACTTTCAGCTCCCTCCAAAGATTTTCTATTGGATTCAGGTCTGGAGACTGGCTAGGCCACTCCAGGACCTTGAGATGCTTCTTACGGAGCCACTCCTTAGTTGCCCTGGCTGTGTGTTTTGGGTGGTTGTCATGCTGGAAGACCCAGCCACGATCCATCTTCAATGCTCTTACTGAGGGAAGGAGGTTGTTGGCCAAGATCTCGCGATACATGGCCCCATCCATCCTCCCCTCAATACGGTGCAGTCGTCCTGTCCCCTTTGCAGAAAAGCATCCCCAAAGAATGATGTTTCCACCTCCATGCTTTACAGTTAGGATGGTGTTCTTGGGGTTGTACTCATCCTTCTTCTTCCTCCAAACACAGAGAGTGGAGTTTAGACCAAAAAGCTCTATTTTTGTCTCATCAGACCACATGACCTTCTCCCATTCCTCCTCTGGATCATCCAGATGGTCATTGGCAAACTTCAGACGGGCCTGGACATGCGCTGGCTTGAGCAGGGTGACCTTGCGTGCGCTGCAGGATTTTAATCCATGATGGCGTAGTGTGTTACTAATGGTTCTCTTTAAGACTGTGGTCCCAGCTCTCTTCAGGTCATTGACCAGGTCCTGCTGTGTAGTTCTGGGCTGATCGCTCACCTTCCTCATGATCATTGATGCCCCACGAGGTGAGATCTTGCATGGAGCCCCAGACCGAGGGTGATTGACCGTCATCTTGAACTTCTTCCATTTTCTAATAATTGCGGCAACAGTTGTTGCCTTCTCACCAAGCTGCTTGCCTATTGTCCTGTAGCCCATCCCAGCCTTGTGCAGGTCTACAATTTAGCCCTGATGTCCTTACACAGCTCTCTGGTCTTGCCCATTGTGGAGAGGTTGGAGTCTGTTTGATTGAGTGTGTGGACAGGTGTCTTTTATACAGGTAACGAGTTCAAACAGGTGCAGTTAATACAGGTCATGAGTGGAGAACAGGAGGGCTTCTTAAAGAAAAACGAACAGGTCTGTGAGAGTCGGAATTCTTATTGGTTGGTAGGTGATCAAATACTTGTCATGCAATAAAATGCTAATTAATTACTTTAAAATCATACCAATGTGATTTTCTGGATTTTTGTTTTAGATTATGTCTCTCACAGTTGAAGTGTACCTATGATAAAAATGACACACCTCTACATGCTTTGTAAGTAGGAAAACCTGCAAAATTGGCAGTGTATCAAATATTTGTTCTTCCCACTGTATACTGTAACACTAGTAAAAACCATTGTATTCAATTCTATCAGTTTAATGATAATCAACTTTCTACCCATTGTTGTTGTTGTTGTTGTTTTCTCCTTTTAGGAGACCCACAAGAACCTTGTGGTTGAGCCCATAGTTACACATTGGCCAACCATCTAGCCTCATTGCAATGTTACTGACAGATATGACAGACTACATGGGCTTATGGGCCATCTGCAGGTAGACTCTTAGTCACATGTAGGGTCAAAATAGAGCGCACCATGGATAATGACAAGCAATGCAAGACCAAGTCCCGGGTGGATTTGACGCGTATGGAGCTGTAACCTTGACCAATTCTCAGCACACAGTATAAATCCAAACCCTGTCAGTCAAATGATAGGAAAGTGAATTAGAGAAAAGGGGTCAAACACACAGGACATATGATGGATGGACAGACGGGTGTGTTTCAGCAGACACACTGAGCTGAGGCTCTCAACTCAAAGCGGAAACAGACAACAAAGTGCATCATACTGTACGTTGCGACACGTTTTCCTTTGAAAAAATTATGTATTTACCAGATAAGCTGCAGGGAGAGGTAGGCGGAAAGGGCAATGGACTCACTCTCGCTCCTTCTACTCTCTTACAGTGACACACACACACACACACTGTACATTAACCGAACTGTCTAGAACTGCATTGGAGAGTGGGTGGAAAGGTTTAAAGAGTACAGATACAGGCAAAGCAATAGGAGCTTGTTTATGAGGTATGGAGATGGGTCATTGCACCAATAAAGTGCCTTTTGGGTTCACGTAACAGGTTGACTTTAAAATGAGGGAAATTGGAAACATTAATCATGAGAAATAATCATCTTCAGAAATGACTGTCAAAGCAACAAATTAACTACGGTTTTACAATGACGGTGAAAAATGTGGGGGGGAAGTATTGAATTGAACAGATATAGAATTGTCCATCTGGTCTATATTAAAGGGTACTTCATTTAATATAACAGGCTTTTAAAATGCAATATTGGTGCACAATTGAAGGTATCAAAGGGACTCAAAGGGCACTATTGGTGGAACGACCCAGAAACAGATTACGTAGCCTAAATGTGTAGAAAGACTGTGATGAGATCAGAGTTGTTGATTTTATGGACAGACTAACATCTATAAGACCTCAAACAAGGTATTACAGGCCCAAGGAAAACATCTATAGATTTGGTAGAATTTAGGGGAAATGACTGATCTTCGATAATCCACCATTCAACTCGTTCAATATCCACCTCTCTCTATCTCACACACACCGACACACTGTGGTGCAATGCTATGTATGAAAGACTAGGAATATGTGTGTTAACACCCACATTGAATGACAAAATGTGTGCACACATACCATTGAATCAATGACAAGAAAATGAAGAGCCATAGAGAGAGTTTGTGTGTAAGAGAGACACTGTACTCACCTAATTAACCCTTAATACTGAGTGATTCTAAATGTAATTGTGTTTGTAGATAGGAGAAATTGTAACAATCACAAATATATCACTAGAAGATAAAAGATGTTGAGTCCTTAATCCTTGATAGTAAAATCCCATTAAAATTCATGAGTAGAAAAAAAGTATTAAAATCAGCTTAAGTCCATTTGGAAAAACCACCAAAAAGTCCTGAATTTCAATTAAGAGTTAATTAGAGGCTTTCATTTGGAGTCCAATCCGAGAGAGTAATTCCTCAGGAAAACAGCTACATCCAGAATGCATTTATCATTGTGAAGAATATTTTAAACATTTCTCATTCCCCAATATCTTCATATAATGTAGAGGAGAATCATAACATTCTCCATCAAGAACAAAATGAAATATAAAGAGGTGGAGAGAGAATGAATTGTGGTTTGCTCTACTTATCTATGTATATGTCTATTGCTGTGTTTATTACACTCTCTCTTTCCCTCTCTCACTCTCGCTCGCATTCCCTCTCTCACACCAAAAAGTCAGATTTTTGTTAGGTCGCAATAAACCCAATTCCCTACAACCTTTTCACCACCCTGCCTTCAACAGTTTTCTCCTCCTATTGCTACACATTGTTCCCTGAATAACTACACTAAATTACCTGCCCCTTAAAATATATCACAGTATTCCCAGTAATAACTTACAAAAATGATTCCCCATTTAAGTAAACATAACTCTCAAATTATATCAGAAATACTAAATGACCCTCTGGGATGTGAATAATTTTCTGATGGCAAATTAAAAGATGGAGCAACAAATAAAGAAATTATTGGATAATTAAAAGTGTGGGGGTGTAGGTGGAAAACAACGATGGGACAGAGATGAACGGCGCTTAAAATGAGAGCGACAGATGAGAAAATCATGAAAAAAAGACCCTCTGAAAGGTAAAGAATTGCAGCAAGGGTTTTAGTCCATTATGTTTGAGTGCTTGTGTGTGTCAGAGGGAGTGAGAGGCGAGGGGGTGGGGGTGGGGGGTGTAGAGAGAGATGCATAAACAGGTGACAGACCAGTAGAATGAGAAATGAGTGAGTATTAAGTGCAGAGCTACAGATTATGTTTGACAGTCTTCATCAGACAGCAGTCTTATGGTTTCATAAGAGGTGCAGGATGAGATGGGAAGAGTATAATATATTGGTTTAATCCTTTTTTTGCTAGATATGGAGTTCGCCTTGGGACCTTGCATTAGTCTCCTCCTGTGTGTGAGTAAAATGATTCAATATAAGGAAACGGAGGCAGTTACACATTTAATGGGAGAAGAGACTGTTGTGCAATACAGTGAGAGAAAATGTGCTCCTCTGAGAAGAGAGGAAGGCGTTGTAGGATGTATCACTGTGGTTTTGATGGAGGTCAAAAGCAAAAAGGTGATGTTTGGGATGGAGAGAAAGAGCATAGGATGGCATGTCATGAAAACAAGTACCAGCTGAATGATTTGATGAAAGAACCATTCCTCTACCAAGCCATACTGTGGATTAACGTGTGTGTGTGTGTTATGTGGATGCGTAACACACAAAAATGCACACACAAACAGATTGAGACAGACACTAAACACTAAGAGACCTACCTATGAATATAAATAAGAATCCCCAAAATAGAGATGCAAAGGATTGTGGGAGAAGAAAAGAGGTACAAAATAGGAAAGGTAAAAACATGAAAAAGGTAAAATCGTGTCATCAACCAGTCTTTTCTGGTGGAAAAATCTGGATAATTGAAACACTGATGGATTCAAAAACTAGTCAAAGTTATGGGGTGGACAGTGAGTGGAGAAATGGGGGGGAGGAGCAGCGTGGGTAACGGGGGAAAGATTGGGAGCCATAGGAATGGTAAGGGAAGGGAGAATGGATAAGGAATTTAAAAAAGAAAAAAATCTTTCCTTCCTTTTCTCATTCATAAATAAAATAAATTGTAGACCAGGTAAATGGAGAAATAGATGAGGAGGCAGAGGACGGAGAGAGCAAGCAAATGAAAAGATAAAGCACCTCCCAGCAAGGCGATGAGGAAGAAGAAGAACAAAGAACGAAAGAAAAAAACAAATACTCCAGTAGCCTCCGTTTTTTCTTGTCTCTATGTGGAAGGGGGGAATGGCAGTTGCCAGTTATTCCCCCTCCCAGCTCATCTTCTTTCTTCTTTCAACAAAACAAGCCTCCCCATCCAGATGAAAACATGTTCTTTTCCTCTAGCTCTGGTCTAGTACATACCACTCACACAGGTTAGACATGTTGCAGAGGCTCATCAATATTGCTTACTGAAAAAGACATGGGGCTATAAGACAAGCATTGCCTGCCTTACTGAACTGAAAATGCTCTGTCCCCTACCGCCTATCCCTGAGAAATCTGGGAGGGGAGGGAGGAGGGTCCTCGCGCAGAATTAGTATGCATTGAGAGAGGAGTGGGTGCCTTTCCAATAAAAGTCTAGGAACCAGTGTTAGTGTGAATAAAACTGATAAGGGACTAGCTCCCCCTAGAGTCAAGTATCAATATACCAGTATAGTTTATAAACATTTTAATGAACAATTACAATAGTCTGAATATTTCTTGGTACTTCACCTTTCGGTCAATCTGTTGTCAAGTCCAATGCATTTATTTACATGTTTGTAACCAGCCATTAAGACTATCAGACAAAGCGATCAGCAGACAGTGTGTGAATTACATTGGGTCCAGGGGGGACCCCTGAATGAGACATGAGGCCCCCTAAATGCAGGGTCTCTAAATAATACTAATTGAACAATTATATTATTTCTTTAAAATGCAATTTGTACTGCGACAGAGGTAAATATTAAAATAAAACGAACACCCCCGCCGGTCATGGTTTAAAATATATATATCCACGTGGCTGCACTTGTCATCCCGGGACAGTCCCATCTCTCAGCCCCTTTTCAGGCGTCCCAACTTTTCGTTCTACAAAAAAGGTCCTTTTGTCAAAGACGCATCAATTAATTCAGGCTATAAGAGTGTAGACCTAATGAAAATCACAGAATGTCATTACACTTTTTGGTGTTTCGTAACAGATGTCTCTTCCCATTCATCTACTCATCAAATGTTAGGATGCTGGAATAATTTTGGACTAGACGAACACACGCAGGTAGCCTACTTTTTGAAGTTATTTGTTTGACAATATGAAAACATGACTAGTTCTGTTCAAGTCAAATTACAAAAAAGGTTCAAAAAACATTCAATTACATCTATAGAAAAAAAATGCCACAGGATGTGCACACATACACAGGAGGCCCTAGATCATTTATCATTTAACTGTAGAACATGTCCTCCAGTGGCAGGATTTGAGCAGGAGGAAAAGAGGTCACATAGGCTTTGGCAGGTTCATGTCTCATGAGACGCAAAACTACTGTGTATTACCATATAATAACATGGTCATTCTGGCCTTCATAGTATGTTCTTTCAGTTAGACTGACAATTGCAATAAAAAGTTTGAGTTTTCAAATACCTTCAGGAAACTAGGAGAAGAATACTTTATCCATAATCTTTCAGAAACGGGACCAGGCCATTTCAGGTTTGATTTTCAAATCCTCTCGTCCTGTGTCAAAGATACCATTTTGGTACAATGCTGCACCCATGTGGTCAAACACACGGCAGGCAGACAGTGGTCACATGGGGCCAACCCATTTCACCAGGATGGGCAACAACATTTTCCAGTAACATTCCAATGATAAGTCACTCTTGTAAACACCTAGGCTCAAATATGACTTGAGTGCAAAATTCTGATTAAAAAAATACCAACACACATTCATTTGAAAATAGAGCAATTAGATTTGCCAGAAGCTTTACTGAACTTTTCACTTTGGCTACCAGAAGAAAGAAAATAAATCTACAGAATCAATATTTCTCCTCGTTTTGACTTGACACAAAATCTTAAATCTTAACATTTGGTTAAATTGGAGCTTTTGGTGAAGGGGACGTTAAGACGTCAGTGCACTGAGGCTCACAGAATGGTCCAAAGCGGCCAAACACGTCCCTGGCATGGACTGCAAAGTAGTACTTGGAGCCAGAGACAAACTGTGTGAGTGTACAGGCCATGGGCAAAGCCAAGGCCTTCACCTCCCCTATCTTCTTCCAGAGTAGGGTGTGTGTGCTGGGGCCAGAGTGGTCCTGGTGGTAGGCGTATAGGTGGTAGCTGTCCACGGCAGCACAGCTCCTGTCTACCTCAATCACAGACCAGGAGAGCACGATGCCGTCATTCTGGCTCGGGACCCGGGTTATTTTGAGCAGAGGCTGCTGTGGAGGGCTGGTGCTGGCCGCTTCGAGGGGCAGGCTGATAGTTTGAGGTGGGACAGGCAAGGGGGGAAAGGGAGAGGGCTGGGAGCATGGTATGGAAGATGAAGAAGTGGTTGTTGCGGAGGCAATACTTTCAGATGGGGAGCCCTGAAAGATGAATTTGATCAACTTTCACATCCATTTTCTATGTTGACTCTCTTTGGTTGATTATAGGCCAATATGTACATTTTCTTCCAATTGGAAAACATTCTGGAACATGAAGTATTCCATGGCTGCATTCCAAACACTTAAAAGACACACCCTCTCCCCTCAGCCCTCAAATTAAATGGACACTTCTGATGACGTATCATGACATCTGACGAGTTGACACTTGCAGGTGCAAGGGGCGACGGAGGAAGAAATGTATTTTAAATGGACCGCTCTTGCCTGGAAATGTGTCACTCGTTCATTTCATGGTTGTTTTCAGTCATCGTGGAACCACTGGTAGCCTTATATGCGCTACAGTCATTTATGATTGCATTTCATAATCTTGGCTAGAAGACAACATCCCCGCAGACATCGAATGTTAGCCATCCTACTATATCAGATACATCGAAAATTACAATGTATAAGTGTGATGTCAGAGAAAGTTGTGCGCAAACTATTGTTTCCAAAAGCTAACCAAACAAAAACATCATTACTTTTATGATAAGTGTTTGAGCCGTCATGTGCATTAGTAGCAACATTTCTAACTTATTTACATTCGTTGACTACTCCATATTAATGTAGTTTAAGGTTAGGCTGACTTTTCTTAGTGGATGTACAATCAACGTGACTTTAATTATGGGGCGTTACAGGCCCTGGAAGGGAACATAATTGTACGAGAGGTCGACCGACTATGATTTTTCAACGCCGATACCGATTATTGGAGGATGAAAAAAATCAGATACCGATTTATACACTGCTCAAAAAAATACACTAAAATAACACATCCTAGATCTGAATGAATGAAATATTCTTATTAAATACTTTTTTCTTCACATAGTTGAATGTGCTGACAACAAAATCACACAAAAATTATCAATGGAAATCAAATGTATCAACCCATGGAGGTCTGGATTTTGGAGTCACACTCAAAATTAAAGTGGAAATCCACACTACAGGCTGATCCAACTTTGATGTAATGTCCTTAAAACAAGTCAAAATGAGGCTCAGTAGTGTGTGTGGCCTACACGTGCCTGTATGACCTCCCTACAACGCCTGGGCATGCTCCTGATGAGGTGGCGGATGGTCTCCTGAGGGATCTCCTCCCAGACCTGTACTAAAGCATCCGCCAACTCCTGGACAGTCTGTGGTGCAACGTGGCGTTGGTGGATGGAGCGAGACATGATGTCCCAGATGTGCTCAATTGGATTCAGGTCTGGGGAACGGGCGGGACAGTCCATAGCATCAATGCCTTCCTCTTGCAGGAACTGCTGACACTCCAGCCACATGAGGTCTAGCATTGTCTTGTATTAGGAGGAACCCAGGACCAACCGCACCAGCATATGGTCTCACAAGGTGTCTGAGGATCTCATCTCGGTACCTAATGGCAGTCATGCTACCTCTGGCGAGCACATGGAGGGCTGTGTGGCCCCCCAAAGAAATGCCACCCCACACCATGACTGACCCACCGCCAAACCGGTCATGCTGGAGGATGTTGCAGGCAGCAGAACGTTCTCCACGGCGTCTCCAGACTGCCACGTCTGTCACATGTGCTCAGTGTGAACCTGCTTTCATCTGTGAAGAGCACAGGGCGCCAGTGTCGAATTTGCCAATCTTGGTGTTCTCTGGCAAATGCCAAACGTCCTGCATGGTGTTGGGCTGTAAGCACAACCCCCACCTGTGGACGTTGGGCCCTCATACCACCCTCATGGAGTCTGTTTCTGACCGTTTGAGCAGACACATGCACATTTGTGGCCTGCTGGAGGTCATTCTGCAGGGCTCTGGCAGTGCTCCTCCTTGCACAAAGGCGGAGGTAGCGGTCCTGCTGCTGGGTTGTTGCCCTCCTACGGCCTCCACGTCTCCTGATGTACTTTCCTGTCTCCTGGTAGCGCCTCCATGCTCTGGACACTACGCTGACAGACACAGCAAACCTTCTTGCCACAGTTCACATTGATGTGCCATCCTGGATGAGCTGCACTACCTGAGCCACTTGTGTGGGTTGTAGACTCCGTCTCATGCTACCACTAGAGTGAAAGCACCGCCAGCATTCAAAAGTGACCAAAACATCAGCCAGGAAGCATAGGAACTGAGAAGTAGTCTGTGGTCCCCACCTGCAGAACCACTCCTTTATTGGGGGTGTCTTGCTAATTGCCTATAATTTCCACCTGTTGTCTATTCCATTTGCACAACAGCATGTGAAATTTATTGTCAATCTGTGTTGCTTCCTAAGTGGATGGTTAGATTCCACAGAAGTGTGATTGACTTGGAGTTACATTGTGTTGTTTAAGTGTTCCCTTTATTTTTTTGTGCAGTAAATATATATATTTATATATACACATACACACACACACACACACTGGGGCAAAAAAGTATTTAGTCAGCCTCCAATTGTGCAAGTTCTCCCACTTAAAAAGATGAGAGGCCTATAATTTTCATCGTAGGTACACTTCAACTATGACAGACAAGGGGAAAGAAATCCAGAAAATCACATTATAGGATTTTTTATGAATTTATTTGCAAATTATGGTGGAAAATAAGTATTTGGTCAATAACAAAAGTTTCTCAATACTTTGTTATATACCCTTTGTTGGCAATGACAGAGGTCAAACGTTTTCTGTAAGTCTTCACACTGTTGCTGGTATTTTGGCACATTCCTCCATGCAGATCTCCTCTAGAGCAGTGATGTTTTGGGGCTGTTGCTGGGCAACACAGACTTTCAATTCCCTCCAAAGATTTTCTATGGGGTTGAGATCTGGAGACTGGCTAGGCCACTCCAGGACCTTGAAATGCTTCTTACGAAGCCACTACTTCGTTGCCCGGGCGGTGTGTTTGGGATCATTGTCATGCTGAAAGACCCAGCCACATTTCATCTTCAATGCCCTTGCTGATGGAAGGTTTTCACTCAAAATATCACGATACATGGCCCCATTCATTCTTTCCTTTACACGGATCAGTCGTCCTGGTCCCTTTGCAGAAAAACAGCCCCAAAGCATTATGTTTCCACCCCCATGCTTCACAGTAAGTATGGTGTTCTTTGGATGCAAATCAGCATTCTTTGTCCTCCAAACTCGCAGAATTTAGTTTTTACCAAAAAGTTCTATTATGGTTTCATCTGACCATATGACATTCTCCCAATCTTCTTCTGGATCATCCAAATGCTCTCTAGCAAACTTCAGACGGGCCTGGACATGTACTGGCTTAAGCAGGGGGACACGTCTGGCACTGCAGGATTTGAGTCCCTGGCGGCGTAGTGTGTTACTGATGGTAGGCTTTGTTACTTTGGTCCCAGCTCTCTGCAGGTCATTCACTAGGTCCCCCCGTATGGTTCTGGGACTTTTGCTCACCATTCTTGTGATCATTTTGACCCCACGGGGTGAGATCTTGCGTGGAGCCCCATATCGAGGGAGATTATCAGTGGTCTTGTATGTCTTCCATTTACTAATAATTGCTCCCACAGTTGATTTCTTCAAACCAAGCTGCTTACCTATTGCAGATTCAGTATTCCCAGCATGGTGCAGGTCTACAATTTTGTTTCTGGTGTCCTTTGACAGCTCTTTGGTCTTGGCCATAGTGGAGTTTGGAGGGTGACTGTTTGAGGTTGTGGACAGGTGTCTTTTATACTGATAACAAGTTCAAACAGGTGCCATTAATACAGGTAGCGAGTGGAGGACAGAGGAGCCTCTTAAAGAAGAAGTTACAGGTCTGTGAGAGCCAGAAATCTTGCTTGTTTGTAGGTGTCCAAATACTTATTTTCCACCATAATTTGCAAAAATTATTTCAAAATCTAACGATGTGATTTTCTGGATTTTTTTTTCTCATTTTGTCTGTCATAGTTGAAGTGTACCTATGATGAAAATTACAGGCCTCTCATCTTTTTAAGTAGGAGAACTTGCACAATTGGTGGCTGACTAAATACTGTTTTGCCCCACTAATAAATATATATATATATAAATAATAATAATGACAATTACAACAATACTGAAGGAACACTTATTTTAACTTTAGTCTCAAATAAATAAATGAAAAATATTCAATTTGGTTTAAATAATGCAAAAACAAAGTGTTAGAGAAGAAAGTAAAAGTGCAATATGTGCCATGTAAAAAAGCTAACGTTTAAGTTCCTTGCTCAGAACATATGAAAGCTGGTGGTTCCCTTTAACATGAGTCTTCAATATTCCTGGGTAAGATGTTTTAGGCTGTAGTTATTATGGGACCATTTCTCTCTATACCGTTAGTATTTCATATACCTTTGACTATTGGATGTTCTAATAGGTACTTCAGTATTGCCAGCCTAATTTCAGGAGTTGATAGGCTTGAAGTCATACACAGCGTAATGCTTGAAGCACAGCGAAGAGCTGCTGGCAAATGCAGGAAAGTGCCGTTTGAATGAATGCTTACGAGCCTGCTTCTGCCTACCATCGCTCAGTCAGACTGCTCTATCAAATCATAGACTTAATTATAATACACAGAAATACGAGCCTTAGGTCATTAATATGGTCAAATCCAGAAATTATCATTTCGAAAACAAAACGTTTATTATTTTAGATTAACACGGAACCGTTCCATATTTTATCTAACAGGTGGCATCCCTAAGTCCAAATATTGCTGTTAGATTGCACAACCTTCAATGTTATGTCATAATTATGTACAATTCTGGCAAATTAATTACGGTCTTTGTTAGGAAGAAATGGTCTTCACACAGTTCTCAACGAGCCAGGCGACCCAAACTGCTGCATATACCCGGACTCTGTTGCACAGAACGCAAGATAAGTTACACAATTTCCCCTAGATAAAATAAATTCATGTTAGCAGGCAATATTAACTAAATATGCAGGTTTAAAAATATATTGTGTATTGATTTTAAGAAAGGCATTGATGTTTATGGTTAGGTACACATTGGTGCAACGACAGTGCTTTTTTTCGCGAATGCGCTTGTTAAATCACCCGTTTGGCGAAGTAGGCTATGATTCAATGATAAATTAACAGGCACCGCATCGATTATATGCAACACAGGACAAGCTAGATAAACTAGTAATATCGCCAACCATGTGTAGTTAACTAGTGATTACGTTAAGATTGTTTTTTTAGAAGAGAAGTTTAATGCTAGCTAGCACCTTACCTTGGCTCCTTGCTGCACTCGCATAACAGGTAGTCAGCCTGTCACGCAGTCTCCTCGTGGAGTGCAATGTTATTGGCCATAAATCGGTCTAAAAATGCCGATTATCGATTGTTACGAAAACTTGAAATTGTCCCTAATTTTAAAAAATTTAAATTTTAAAATCGGCCATTCCGATTAAATCGGTCGACCTCTTAAAATGTACACTTGCAAACGCGATCAAAAACGAGGGCTGAGGGGCTTCCGTTGCCAACTTCTCTTGCTTGGCTAATCATTTGGACCAACAACAAAGATGGCCACGGGGATTCCCCCAATTGCATAAGGCAAGGGTAAGTGGAGGAGGGTGTGTCTTTTCTAAGTTTAAAACGCAGCCCATGTATTGAAAGACGGTTGCTCTGCTTTCAAATATTTAGTAGTCTCACCTGCAGGGGGCGATGATAAACAGCATGCGGAGATCCAACAGCTGAAGTATGACCAAGAGATGACCTCACTGAAACAACAAAATAAAGAGAAAAACAATCTGGGTATTCTGTCAACATAACCAAAGACAGTGTTGGCACAAGACACCACATACCGGCCTGTGTGCCGACTGAAGTGGAGGTGGCTGTTTGCTGTGTGGCTGTTGTTCGCTGACCCGCTGTTGAAGGCGAGGGTGAGGCCTTCAAAGCCATCGGAGCCTTCAGCACTCCAGTAACTGCACACAACACATGGGGACAACTTCAGGAGATGTACAACTCACTGCACTTCTGGCCTCTATAATATCATAAAATACTGTTCACCAAAAGGAAGAGGGAGGGAAAGGAATATCAATCTTACCTAGAACATCATCATCCTCCTCCTCTGTCAGGTCTATGAATGCTTCTGATTTGGCAGGGTGAGATGGCTGCGTGGAGTCTGAAGGAGTATTTGTAGATTCACTACCTACATAGGAGAGTGTAGGAAAACACAGCTTCTCAAAATGACACTGAGAATTTGGGCAAAACAAACTACTTACATTTACTCTTCCAAGATAACAAGCCAAACTTCTGAGGTGTAAGCTGACCTGTTTTTGCAGGCACCTGTGGTACAGGGGCAGCTAGTTGTGCTGAGGCAGCTGGATGCACAGAGGCAGCTGGTCGCACAGAGGGTTGAGTGCCTGTGGTGGCTGGCATTGAGAATCTTGGTAAGGATGAAGTGGAGTTCGCCACAGACACAAGCCGAATGGACTCACAGACGGAGACAGAGACACTGGAACTGGGCCTGCCGACTGTCCCAGTGGCTCCAGGGTGGGAGATATTGGGTGTGGCACAGAGTGTGGTTATGGTTGTGGCCCTGTGTGTGGGTGTGGTTATGGTTGTGGCCCTGGGTGTGGTTATGGTTGTGGCCCTGGGTGTGGTTATGGTTGTGGCCCTGGGTGTGGTTATGGTTGTGGCCCTGGGTGTGGTTATGGTTGTGGCCCAAGGTGTGGTTATGGTTGTGGCCCTGGGTGTGGTTATGGTTGTGGCCCAAGGTGTGGTTATGGTTGTGGCCCAAGGTGTGGTTGTGGCCCTGGGCATGGTTATGGGTGTGGTTATGTGGGACGTTGTGGCAGCTGGTGAGTCAGTGGGTGTAGTCGTGGTTGTGGGTGTGGCAACGAAATGAGATAAGAGGGCAGAAGCCGAGGGGGGCTTGGGAGCAGCAGGGGTGTAGGGAGTAGTCCTCTGCAGGAGGAAGGCAGTGGTGGGTGTCACAGTGGAACTCGTCATGGCGGGAAGTGCGCACACTGGGATTAGCTGGGAGTTGGTTGGGTTGGTAAGGATGGCTGTCCCTCCACCAGGAAGCTGTATGAGGAATGACTGGAGAGGGAAGGCGGACGGGCCGGGTGCTGGGGTAACACGGGTGCTCAGCATCAAGGTTTGGGATGTGGGTTGAGATCCGGCTGAGGCTGTGGAAGAGGGGGAAGGTAGCAAGGGGGCTTGTGGAGGAGAAAGAAATTGAGAAGAAAAAAAATGTTAAAGGAAGAGACTGTATACAATGATATTAGTTGGTTAAAGAAAACACACAGATTAAGATGAAGAGAAAACTCCCTCCTGCTCACCTGTGGGTACAGGACTAGGGGTTTGACAGCCCTGATCAGTACGTACAGGAGTAGGGGTTTGACTGCTCTGATCATTACGCTTTGGATCCGGTATGTTGTTCCCCATTGTTCTGTTTACAAGGAGGAGGGGAAATGATTACAGGCAAAGGATTCAGGAAGCTGATCAAAAGGCTGCTCAGTGGAGAATGATGGTGAACACAAACATAAGTGGATGCTGAGAGATACAGTATGACGTCACTGTGCATCCAATCAATTGCTTTTATCCCAAATAACTCAATGACAAATTGAATCTTTGTTGTCAATGCACCTATTTCTTTGGGTTACCGTCTGGTGAAATGTTTTTTTCCTCTGATTAATTGGGACACGCTGCTACACTCCAAATCATTGACTTACCTCAGGCCGAGAATTCCTGATCCTGCTGGGGTGGTTGCTGTGGCATGAGTAGAGGTAGGTGGCAACAGTACCTGATGAATATAGGGAAGAGCACTTTGTATAGAGTTCCAATGGTACCATCAATCTTTCAAAAAAGATCTCTCTGAAATCACAGTCATCATTAAAAGATCAATTGCCTCCATTTTCACTCACCTCTGGAGGTTTCTTGGCATTCTCCCTGGCCTGGATGGCAGTTCCAACTTTCTTAGAAAGTCGGCCAATCTTTGCCTGAAAGGGCACACGTGGAGCATGGATTTGCTTGTCTAATGGGCAATACATTCCAATGTCTTTATCCTAGATTACCCTGTTTGTGTTTTATTTCTCATCTTCTGACAACTGACCTGCAGGCTCTTGAGTGCACTCGGGTGTTTTTCTATTTTGTCCAGTCTGTCTCTGAGCCCCTGAAGACTCTTGTCAAATAGTGTGAGCTGCAGAACACACAACTGCTCCTCAACAAGCTGCTGCACCACCTACAGAGGACAGGGATTTTAATGGGCAAGTGAGGAAAAAAGATGGAAGATTATTTTATTTGTTTAACCTTAAAACCAGAGATTTTTTAAATAAATAACACGAGAAGGTAGCACCAATAAAATAAAATAGTCAAAAATATGCCATGCAACTCAGGATACATGACTACAACTTGGGAACTGAGACATGGTTTCTTCAAATAAATAAATAAATAAAACATCTCAATTGAGGACAAACCTTCTTTAGCTTGTGTTGCCTTTCTGCGCTCCCACTGATCTTCAGCTCCACATGAGCCTCCACCTCCTCACAGTCTACTCTGGGCCTCTTATGATGCCTCTCCACCACTTCCAAGTCTCTTTCTCCCTGCTTTTGACCACCAGCCTCCGAGTCTCCAGACAAGGATCGTTTCGTCTGTAGAGCAGCACCCTCCTCTTCTTGTTTATAGAGAACACAAAACATTATAATATCAAAACACCGCTATTATCGAAGCTAACATCTTGAAAAGAATAATCTCCGCTAGCCAACAGGCCAGTTGAAGTCAGAAATATGACCAATTCCTGCAACCTAGCTAACATATGAACTAAACTTGACATAATCACTTTGGTGCTTCAGTTGGGATTGGAAAAGACTATAGAATTACCTTCATCAATCTGAAGGGGCGTTGGTGATGAAGGGGACAGACAGTCAACTGGAGCACCACTTTCAAATTGTTCTGGCTTCTCCATGTTAACCTCAACTTTTTCTACCTTTCCTTCACTTTCCCTCTGTTCCTCCTCTTTCTCCTCTTCATCACTCTCATCCTGGACATCATCATCTTCACTAAGCACCAGGAACCCTGGCCTGACCTCCTGGTCTGACTCTGCCGTGTATGACGGGGAGAGCGAAGGGGAAGAGACAGACTCTACAGCAGTGTTGGAGGACAGGAGGAGGGAGGCAGCAGGGTTCAATATGGGCACTGTGTCCGGAGTGGTACCTGGTACCAGGTCTACTTCCATACCATCAACCTCACGCTCTCTTACTGCTACTGCTTTCTCTGAACTCACGGGAGAGGAAACAATAACATCCTCCTTGGAATTTCTATCCACCTTTCCCAGTCCATTCATTTTGTCTTCTACCTCAAGGCTGGGTAATGTAGACACCTTGTCCCCCTCTCCTTCTTCCTGAACATATTTTACATCAGAGTGTATGTTCTGTGATGAAGAAACCAGTAATTCAGAGTCTGTTGGTTCCTCAGAGGTCTCAGTGGTTAGGGATGTGGCCGTCAGGGAGGAAGGGGCATGAGTGGTGGAATGTGTAGTTCCATGTATTTCTTTATCTACTTCCATAGACACATCTTCACAGTGCTTCCCATTTACCATTACTAGCTGAGGTGGGGATGGCAAAGAACATGGAGAGGAGAGAGTGGTGTGAAGCGATTCCAGTTGCTGTCGATCGCTGACTTTCATAGTCTTTTTTGCTCTGAAAATTTTCCTCAGGGGTTCCTCTGCGACAGCAACATCCATGCTTGACCTGAATGGTGGTGGAGAAGAACGAGCAAAAGAATGTCAATCATGTACAATTCTGTTTTTGTTTTACTCTACTTATTTGCATTTGCCTTTGATTCATGTAAATTAAAAACAAACATTTTCATTAATCTCTTCATTAATGAAGTGTATTAAATTCAAATAGAAGCGGGAGCACTGACTTTCCCGTACACTATTGTTGAAGTCCAAGATAGGACACACCCACAATCATGCAGCTGTTCCTCCTCCTCTTTACACCCTGTCAACTCTGATTGGTAGAGTGCAAAGCCTGCCAGGCAACTCAAGCAGGTGATTGATTCAGTGATGGGTTTCAGGGCCTGGTGGGAGGTGTTTGCACTGGGTGAAAAGCGATTGCATTTGTTTTGGAACGGGGCTGCCTCCTGGGCGTGAGCCAGGTGCCCTGCTCTGCCCAACGGTGGCTCAAAAACAAACAAAAAATGGGTTAAGCAAGTGAAGTAATGAGTAGGATTCTGTTTTCACATGCAAATATATATATATCTAAACACTATCTGCCTTCCCAATGAAAGCTAGTTTGAAAATGATGACGTTTCATGCAAAAGATGTTTCTGAACGATGCACCATGCTGCTATGTTGACAGCATGAGCATGCAGCCCAGACTACTGTTCCATTTGAGAAGGGTGCTCCTCCCACACCGCTTTTGACCTTTCATGTCACCTTGCAGCATTCACAGAGGCTGCTAGTTTCTCCAAGCCTGCAGGCAGCAGGGTGGAGAGAAGGAAGGATACAAGAACTCTACCCTTCACTTGCAATAGCCAACAGCCTGGAAACCTGACGTTGAATTTCATTGAAGCACGCACACAAGATGAAAATACATGTATGCATGCATACTTGCCAGGCTCATGCTTACATGGTTCTGTGCATGCTTCAGGTGAAAAATCTGAACATTCTGCCAGCACTTTGAAAAGTAGATTAAACTATACTTTCCTGTAGATATCGTCTCTCATTCCTACCTGCAAACAGACCAACCACATGGACAACTACAATTTTATTCAACATTCTGGCTTGTAGAGGTCGTGAGAGGAAACTTTCCTGATCCAAACACTAATTTATGCCCAATGTAGATTTCCATTAAATAAAACATCAGGTTTCCAGGCTATAGCCAACTAAGTGGTAAGTTCTGCATATACTTACCACTGCCTCGTCAAAATAGGAATGAAAACAAAATCAATCAAATAACCTTGCATAGTGCCATGCCATCTTAGCCATGTCATCTTGACAAATTTAGGACAGCTCTTAGAGCCAGTAAGATTGTTTTTTAAAGCAATAAAATAAACCCCATTGAGTTGGAAGAATCTGTAATGACATTAGTACACTTTTTCAAAGATAACTTGAAAATGTAATGTTGCCCTCATGGAATGTAATTCCTTAAACTGCCCCATCATAAATCCAGTACTACCTGCAGCTGAAAATGTAATGCGATGCATTTGCTCCATGTAAAGTTTCCGTTTAGGAGGGTGGAGACTTTACTGTCTCTAATATTTTTTTCAGAAAATTCCCCCCCAGAACCTAACTGAGCATTTGACACAATTATTATTATGATTAGTTCTGGGATTCAGAGATTCACTCCATGTGCCCCCCTCTGACAGTATGGGCCTGAATTGACTTGTCAAACCCAAGGTTATGGGGTAATCCCCCTATGATCACATTCATGGAGGATTCCCTTTGCAGTTGGATAAAATTCTATTTAGCCCAGTTAACTTACCTTGTGAAAGGAGGCAATTCAATGCACCTGTGAAAGGAAGCAATTCAATGCACCTGTGAAAGGAAGCAATTAAATGCACCTGTGAAAGGAAGCAATTAAATGCACCTGTGAAAGGAAGCAATTAAATGCACCTGTGGACACTCAGACTAAGTATCAATGGCTAGACTAAGTACGAGATTGAGACTATCAAACTGCACACCTGAATTTAATTTCATACTAATTGATCACTGTTGATTTGTCGCACCAGGTGTTGGCTAAGTGAAGGAAGGCGTGGCCAAACTAGTCTTACAGTGTTTGTCACAAAGCAGAATCAATATTAGCCAGGTAACTAACAAACTTTCAGATATAGTGGTTTGTTTTCTGGTTTATTAAAAAAGCTAAAGTAAATGATGGATTATTGAGAATATTGAGTCGGGTACCATTTACATTTCAAGTCAATCTTTCTCAGTTAGTTGGCGAAGTCATCCATCCTGACATTACTTAAGAGGGCCATGGAGTACACAGGCTTTTGTTCCAGCCCAGAAATCATGACACACTCCTGTGCCTCAAACAATTAAGTTGAATATTGTGATATTTCAATTATGAAGTGGTATATTACACACAATGATTTGTTTTGCACTGACAAAATAAGATCTCTAATAGCACATGTATAAGAAGACTGGCCGTAGGAACATTGCCCTTGAAGTCAAGATGTGCAGGATCTGATGGCTTGGACACATTTTGACGGACAGTGGTAGCTGTGCTGGAGTAGATTGGTCTCATGGGACAGGGCACGGACTGTGGCAAGGCACTCAAGCAGTAGAAGGACTAAGTAAATTATGTACATTTAATCCCGTCAAAATGCTGCGTTAACGGACCTACAATTGCTACATCAGTAAGTTATGTAGATGCCTTCAATGGCCTCACCATTTACATAAAATTATCCATTCAGTGAAGTTTAGACTAAGATTTAAAGTATATCTTAATGCAGTAACTCAATGTTAAACACGTGAGGTCACTCACCCTTTACATCCAGTTTCAAAACAGGATCCTGTAGTGACCAGAACTTGCTAAATTGAATCAGCAAATGCTAACTTGCACAGTCATTTAAACAACCTAACTTGGCCTGTCTGTTGTCACTGATTGGGAGTGAATCACAACCACTCAAAACCAGCACATTCTTAGTATGTGCTAAACTTCCCTGCCCACATTCGTATGTTCTAAACTCCACAGCTAGCCTATTCAGTCAGTCAATTCGCTCCCTCTCAAACAAAGCAGGAAGTGTGATGGGGGAGGGAAATCCAGACAGATGAAGGCGGGGCTACCATTTTTGGGGAAACTGCAGAAATGGAAACAAAGGTGTTTCAAGGCACTTTCAATTGCACCATTCTTCATGAAAAGGAGTCGTCTACATTTTTTAGCAACTCTCATACTCTGTGTAACGGATGTGAAACGGCTAGCTTAGTTAGCGGTGGTGCGCGCTAAATAGTGTTTCAATTGGTGATGTCACTTGCTCTGAGACCTTGAAGTAGTGGTTCCCCTTGCTCTGCAAGGCCCGCGGCTTTTGGGTAACGATGCTTCGTGGGTGACTGTTGTTGATGTATGCAGAGGGTCCCTGGTTCGCGCCCGGGTATGGGCGAGGGACGGTCTAAAGTTATACTGTTACATTGATGCTGTTGACATTCGGAAAAGGAGGAGGTCAAAAGGGGGGTGAGTGTAACGGATGTGAAACGGCTAGCTTAGTTAGCTGTGGTGCGCGCTAAATAGCGTTTCAATCAGTGACTTCACTATGGTTAACGATGCTTCGTGGGTGACTGTTGTTGATGTGTGTGCAGAGGGTCCCTGGTTCGTGCCCGGGTATGGGCGATGGGACGGTCTAAAGTTATACTGTTACATTGGTGCCGTGACCCGGATCACTGGTTGCTGTGGAAAAGGAGGAGGTCAAAAGGGGGGTGAATGTAACGGATGTGAAACGGCTAGCTAGTTAGCGGTGGTGCGCGCTAAATAGTGTTTCAATTGGTGATGTCACTTGCTCTGAGACCTTGAAGTAGTGGTTCCCCTTGCTCTGCAAGGCCCGCGGCTTTTGGGTAACGATGCTTCGTGGGTGACTGTTGTTGATGTATGCAGAGGGTCCCTGGTTCGCGCCCGGGTATGGGCGAGGGACGGTCTAAAGTTATACTGTTACATTGATGCTGTTGACATTCGGAAAAGGAGGAGGTCAAAAGGGGGGTGAGTGTAACGGATGTGAAACGGCTAGCTTAGTTAGCTGTGGTGCGCGCTAAATAGCGTTTCAATCAGTGACGTCACTATGGTTAACGATGCTTCGTGGGTGACTGTTGATGTGTGTGCAGAGGGTCCCTGGTTCGTGCCCGGGTATGGGCGATGGGACGGTCTAAAGTTATACTGTTACATTGGTGCCGTGACCCGGATCACTGATTGCTGTGGAAAAGGAGGAGGTCAAAAGGGGGGTGAATGTAACGGATGTGAAACGGCTAGCTAGTTAGCGGTGGTGCGCGCTAAATAGTGTTTCAATTGGTGATGTCACTTGCTCTGAGACCTTGAAGTAGTGGTTCCCCTTGCTCTGCAAGGGCCGTGGCTTTTGTGGAGCGATGGGTAACGATGCTTCGTGGGTGACTGTTGATGTGTGCAGAGAGTCCCTGGTTCGCGCCCGGGTATGGGCGAGGGGACGGTCTAAAGTTATACTGTTACATTGATGCTGTTGACCCGGATCACTGGCTGCTGCGGAAAAGGAGGAGGTCAAAAGGGGGGTGAATGTAATGGATGTGAAACGCTAGCTTAGTTAGCGGTGGTGCGCTAAATAGTGTTTCAATCGGTGACGTCACTTGCTCTGAGACCTTGGAGTAGTGGTTCCCCTTGCTCTGCAAGGGCCGTGGCTTTTGTGGAGCGATGGGTAACGATGCTTCGTGGGTGGCTGTTGTTGATGTGTGCAGAGGGTCCCTGGTTCGCGCCCGGGTATGGGCGAGGGGACGGTCTAAAGTTATACTGTTACATTGATGCTGTTGACCCGGATCACTGGCTGCTGCGGAAAAGGAGGAGGTCAAAAGGGGGGTGAATGTAATGGATGTGAAACGCTAGCTTAGTTAGCGGTGGTGCGCGCTAAATAGTGTTTCAATCGGTGACGTCACTTGCTCTGAGACCTTGGAGTAGTGGTTCCCCTTGCTCTGCAAGGGCCGTGGCTTTTGTGGAGCGATGGGTAACGATGCTTCGTGGGTGGCTGTTGTTGATGTGTGCAGAGGGTCCCTGGTTCGCGCCCGGGTATGGGCGAGGGACGGTCTAAAGTTATACTGTTACATTGATGCTGTTGACCCGGATCACTGGCTGCTGCGGAAAAGGAGGAGGTCAAAAGGGGGTGAATGTAATGGATGTGAAACGCTAGCTTAGTTAGCGGTGGTGCGCTAAATAGTGTTTCAATCGGTGACGTCACTTGCTCTGAGACCTTGGAGTAGTGGTTCCCCTTGCTCTGCAAGGGCCGTGGCTTTTGTGGAGCGATGGGTAACGATGCTTCGTGGGTGGCTGTTGTTGATGTGTGCAGAGGGTCCCTGGTTCGCGCCCGGGTATGGGCGAGGGGACGGTCTAAAGTTATACTGTTACATTGATGCTGTTGACCCGGATCACTGGCTGCTGCGGAAAAGGAGGAGGTCAAAAGGGGGGTGAATGTAATGGATGTGAAACGCTAGGTTAGTTAGCGGTGGTGCGCGCTAAATAGTGTTTCAATCGGTGACGTCACTTGCTCTGAGACCTTGAAGTAGTGGTTCCCCTTGCTCTGCAAGGGCCGTGGCTTTTGTGGAGCGATGGGTAACGATGCTTCGTGGGTGGCTGTTGTTGATGTGTGCAGAGGGTCCCTGGTTCACGCCCGGGTATGGGCGAGGGGACGGTCTAAAGTTATACTGTTACATATGCTCATGATACAAAACAGTCCCATCTCAATCCATCCCGCGTTGTGCTTCAGGCAATATTATTATATTTTATTATTATCCTGAATATTGTCCCCACTCATTACTAACTTGTGATGAACTATACCCAGAGGGAAATGAACTATACCCAGGGGGAAATGAACTATACCCAGAGGGAAATGAACTAACATGATTCAAAACCATCTCATATTGCCTCTGCATGTTTACAACTACTTTTTCTTACTGTTTGATTAGTGCTAGAATATTTGTATGCATCCTATAATGTATACTTTTCAGTCGATAGTTTAACACAAACAAGCCTACAGTACATCAACAGCCTAGGTTCTGCAACCTCATTATGCATGTCAAGCTTTTCAGTCAGCCATTTTGGCAGCTGTCAGAAGTTTTAATTGATTAAATTAAATGTTCTAGCTAGGTATCATGTCATTATGAATGAACGACTATAGGCTAAAACAAATATCTTACACAGCAACAATCTCCACAACATTTGGCTCAATTGGAATTACTTATCTTGGACATCAAGTGAGAATCATTTGTTTTTATTTGTCATACATTTTCTGCTCGCTGCCCATTCAAACATGGGCAACACAAGTAATCAAGCTATGAATGAGGGATAGAGCAATTGAGATCCCAATAAAGTAGGCTATTGGCCAGACAGCTGGGTAGGGCCTGACGGACAGGTTTTTAGAAATGTTTGCTCATTTTTTAATAATAAAAAAGAAATGCCTTATGTAAATATGTTTTCAGACCTTTTGCTATGAGACTCAAAATTGAGCTCAGGTGCTTCCTGTTACAATTGATCATCCTTGAGATGTTTCTACAACTTGATTGGAGTCCACCTGTGGTAAATTCAATTGATTGGACATGATTTGAAAAGGCCCACACCAGTCTATATAAGGTCCCACAGTTGACAGTGCGTGTCAGAGTTTCTCTCAGCCTTTTACAGGGCTCTAAAATCCAGAAATGTTCAGCTATACATAAGTATGGTTGCTTTACTAAAGCGTCAATACAGTCAACATCTATCCTTCTGGCATAGAACAATGCCCCGTTTGTTAAACAACAATCAGATTTTTTTTAAACGCAAAAACAAGCACTAAAACCTGTATGTAACATGGATCCGTCTAGAATACCAGAGGACCTCATATCCTTAATTAACCAAATAAATGAGACAGGGCTAACATCTCCAATAATTCAGACAGATCAAAACCTGTTATCACAGATCCCAGCAGAACTCATATCCTTAATTAACCAAATAAATGAGACAGGGCTAACATCTCCAATAATTCAGACAGATCAAAACCTATTATCACAGATCCCAGCAGAACTCATATCCTTAATTAACCAAATAAATGAGACAGGGCTAACATCTCCAATAATTCAGACAGATCAAAACCTGTTATCACAGATCCCAGCAGAACTCATATCCTTAATTAACCAAATAAATGAGACAGGGCTAACATCTCCAATAATTCAGACAGATCAAAACCTGTTATCACAGATCCCAGCAGAACTCATATCCTTAATTAACCAAATAAATGAGACAGGGCTAACATCTCCAATAATTCAGACAGATCAAAACCTGTTATCACAGATCCCAGCAGAACTCATATCCTTAATTAACCAAATAAATGAGACAGGGCTAACATCTCCAATAATTCAGACAGATCAAAACCTGTTATCACAGATCCCAGCAGAACTCATATCCTTAATTAACCAAATAAATGAGACAGGGCTAACATCTCCAATAATTCAGACAGATCAAAACCTGTTATCACAGATCCCAGCAGAACTCATATCCTTAATTAACCAAATAAATGAGACAGGGCTAACATCTCCAATAATTCAGACAGATCAAAACCTGTTATCACAGATCCCAGCAGAACTCATATCCTTAATTAACCAAATAAATGAGACAGGGCTAACATCTCCAATAATTCAGACAGATCAAAACCTGTTATCACAGATCCCAGCAGAACTCATATCCTTAATTAACCAAATAAATGAGACAGGGCTAACATCTCCAATAATTCAGACAGATCAAAACCTGTTATCACAGATCCCAGCAGAACTCATATCCTTAATTAACCAAATAAATGAGACAGGGCTAACATCTCCAATAATTCAGACAGATCAAAACCTGTTATCACAGATCCCAGCAGAACTCATATCCTTAATTAACCAAATAAATGAGACAGGGCTAACATCTCCAATAATTCAGACAGATCAAAACCTGTTATCACAGATCCCAGCAGAACTCATATCCTTAATTAACCAAATAAATGAGACAGGGCTAACATCTCCAATAATTCAGACAGATCAAAACCTGTTATCACAGATCCCAGCAGAACTCATATCCTTAATTAACCAAATGAATGAGAGCACAACATCTTCAACACCATCCCCCACACACCTCCTTTAACTCCCATGTCCGAGGAGCCTGAGCAACCACACAATGTTTTTGAGGAATTTGAAAATTGCGTAATAAATCAGTGGCGATGGTATTGATAGAAGTGTTTGTGTTGTGTACAGAAATAAATTCAGCCATACAGAGATTTGACAATTAAAAAACAAAAATTCACATGGATGAATCAACCTTGATTATGCAGTTTTCTTTATGTGATGATCTTGGATACGCTGAGCAAACTTTTAGAAAGGGCAACAGATTTTTCCGAACCTCGTGATGTCTTACAGCTTGAAATGTGTGGAGATAGTGTGCAAAACACTATCTCTTGTTTTACCAAATGGCGAAGCAAATCTTGAACAATTTATAGCCCTGCTGGAAAGACTTGTTCAATCTATTTTATTCATCATAGCTGATAGGACCCTAGAGCTCGTTGTACACATTGTACGTCAACCCCTATGCAGAGGTGGTCAGATAAGGAAACTTGATAGTCTCATGCAATCAGAAATCATAAACAATAAAAGGGCATATCTCATTAACTTTCACAATCCTGGTAATCAATTATGCTTTGCAATAGGCCTAGCACATTTACTCAACCCTGGATGTATTGATCTAGAGGCTTTACAAAAGGCTAGGGAGCTCCAAAATGCCATGGGTCTAGGTATACAGGATGCTGTGGCTTTCTCTGACATAGTCAAATTTGACATTTTTCTGAACATCAAGATTGTGGTTTTGTACCATAGAAGCTCTAATTCAGCTCTCTTGAAATTCCAGAACAACCCACAACCTCATCCTCAGATTCTGTACTTTTATATGCAAAACGCGCATTATTATGCTATTACCAACATCAGTGTTTTTAGGAGCGCCATATGTGTGTCCATGTCATACAGGTTACACCCGAAAGTGGGGGCACTCTTGTCGTTATAACTGTTCAGTATGTCTGTGCGGATTGTCAACGCACATGTAATTTGGCCTACTCCTACGAAAAACACAAAATTGAAACATGGCACCCCAAGGCATGTAAATCTGTAAGGAGCTGTGACATTAACAAGAAATGTCCAAAATGCCATTGCAATTACAACCTTAAAATAGACAGCCCTAAACCTCATGTGTGTGGAATCATACATTGTCCAATCTGTAAAGGGCCTTTGAAAAGCAGAGGCGCTGAAGTGGTTCAAGAAGTGCCACACGAGTGTTATATTCAGCCTTCGGCTGAAGATGAACATTCAGGGAAATATGTGTTTTATGATAGAGACTAATCAGCAATCGGGTTCCTTTGCCTATTTTTGTATCTACCGTGACTTTCAAGGGTGAAAAGTGGTCGGCAGAGGGGCCCAATTGTGCACTACTCTTTCTAAAACACTTCAGAAAACCCTAGTACAGAAACTTCACATTTATAGCTCAATTCTAGAGCCGATCTTCTTTTGAACCCCCTGATACAACAGGCGTTGCACCCAGTGTCATAGCGCAAGGTAGTGAAATCCTGTGTTTTGTAGACCCCGCCTTCAACCAGAGATACATTGACAGTTTAAGTTTCCTACCCATGAGATTGGCTCAAATGCCTGTGGCCTTGGGTTTTGAAAACTCTGTGGAAGGTTGGTTTCCTCATTTCTTCACATCTGAGGAGAATCTACATTATATTGGATCTTATCCCAGCCCCGAAATGTACGGTGTGATCAAATGTCTCCCAAAGAGCGAGAGAGATTCATGACAGTATGATATGAGACAATGTCATAACACATTTTGATTTCCATAAAGAGATTGAGTCATACTGTGACAATGTGGTTATACTTCGTGAAGGATGCCTCAGATTCAGAGAAGAGGTAATCAAAGATGCCGGCATCGACCCCTGGAGTTGTCCAACTATTGCATCGGCATGCATGAAAACCAATCGTATACACTTTTTACCTCCAGCATCTATAGCAATTCCATCGCCCGACAACTACCGACGCCATTTTCAAGTCATAATCTAGCTGGTCCATTCAATGGTTGGAGTACTTGGCCCAGGATTTTTTTTTAAACATTTTTATTCAACATGCTTTGAATAGAGGGGAGAAGACTGTTGGGCCGTATCACGTAGATGAATACACAGATTGACGGTGTTGAGACAGTGTTTGAGTACAACGGGTATTTCTTCCACGGTTGTAAATCTTGCTTTGTGCCCCAGGCCATGTGTGTCTTAACCCAAAATACTTTTGGGGATATGTACCAGGAGTTCCAAGACGAATTGGAATCTTTACAGGCTACTTATGGGTTGAAAGTGAATGTGATGTGGGAGCATGAGTGGACCGAACTCAAAAAGTCTAATCCTCATGTTCGAGCTTTCCTTTCCAGCTTTGACACGTCAGAACACTAGGAACCCCGACAGGCCTTGTATGGAGGTCGTACCAAATCAAATCAAATTTTATTTGTCACATACACATGGTTAGCAGATGTTAATGCGAGTGTAGCGAAATGTTTGTGCTTCTAGTTCCGACAATGCAGTAATAACCAACACGTAATATATCTAACAATTCCAAAACTACTACCTTATAGACACAAGTGTAAGGGGATAAAGAATATGTACATAAAGATATATGAATGAGTGATGGTACAGAGCGGCATAGGCAAGATACAGTAGATGGTATTGAGTACAGTATATACATATGAGATGAGTATGTAAACAAAGTGGCATAGTTAAAGTGGCTAGTGATACATGTATTACATAAAGATGCAGTAGATGATATAGAGTACAGTATATACGTATACATATGAGATTAATAATGTAGGGTATGTCAACATTATATTAGGTAGCATTGTTTAAAGTGGCTAGTGATATATTTTACATCATTTCCCATCCATTCCCATTTTTAAAGTGGCTGGAGTTGAGCCAGTGTGTTGGCAGCAGCCACTCAATGTTAGTGGTGGCTGTTTAACAGTGGCCTTGAGATAGAAACTGTTTTTCAGTCTCTCGGTCCCAGCTTTGATGCACCTGTACTGACCTCGCCTTCTGGATGATAGCGGGGTGAACAGGCAGTGGCTCGGGTGGTTGTTGTCCTTGATGATCTTTATGGCCTTCCTGTGACATCGCATGGTGTAGGTGTCCTGGAGGGCAGGTAGTTTGCCCCCGGTGATGCATTGTGCAGACCTCACTACCCTCTGGAGAGCCTTACGGTTGTGGGTGGAGCAGTTGCCGTACCAGGCGGTGATACAGCCCGCCAGGATGCTCTCGATTGTGCATCTGTAGAAGTTTGTGAGTGCTTTTGGTGACAAGCCAAATTTCTTCAGCCTCCTGAGGTTGAAGAGGCGCTGCTGCGCCTTCTTCACGATGCTGTCTGTGTGGGTGGACCAATTCAGTTTGTCTGTGATGTGTATGCCGAGGAACTTAAAACTTACTACCCTCTCCACTATTGTTCCATCGATGTGGATAGGGGGGTGTTCCCTCTGCTGTTTACTGAAGTCCACAATCATCTCCTTAGTTTTGTTGACGTTGAGTGTGAGGTTATTTTCCTGACACCACACTCCGAGGGCCCTCACCTCCTCCCTGTAGGCCGTCTAGTCGTTGTTGGTAATCAAGCCTACCAATGTTGTGTTGTCCGTAAACTTGATGATTGAGTTGGAGGCGTGCGTGGCCACGCAGTCGTGGGTGAACAGGGAGTACAGGAGAGGGCTCAGAACGCACCCTTGTGGGGCCCCAGTGTTGAGGATCAGCGGGGTGGAGATGTTGTTGCCTACCCTCACCACCTGGGGGCGGCCCGTCAGGAAGTCCAGTACCCAGTTGCACAGGGCGGGGTCGAGACCCAGGGTCTTGAGCTTGATGATGAGCTTGGAGGGTACTATGGTGTTCGATGCCGATCTTTAGTCGATGAACAGCATTCTCACATAGGTATTCCTCTTGTCCAGATGGGTTAGGGCAGTGTGCAGTGTGGTTGAGATTGCATCGTCTGTGGACCTTCTTGAGATGCAAGCAAATGGCATCAGGGTATCCTGCATCAGTCACAGATCACGAGCGCAAAGACGAGTACATTCAGGACTATCACGACCGAGAAGGTATACCTGACAGAATAGAGGTCAACAAAACCCAAATAAATCTGTCAATTGTATTTTAACTCACTTTGGGGCAAACTATCCCAGAGAAGCAATATGCTAACGATGTCGATCATTAAAGACCCCAAAGAATTTTTGGAATTTGTTTTTTTTGAGTGTTTGTTTCCACACGGTACTGTTTCGGTTTTCGTTCATGTTCACGTTTATTGTTTTATATTTCATAGTGTTCAGTTTATATCTTATAATAAACGTTATGGACACTTACCACGCTGCGCATTGGTTCCCCGATCCTTCTCTCTTCTTCTCAGAAGAGGAGGAGGAATGCCGTTACAAAGATATAGATTTATCAATAATTTATCAATAATGGCTGATGCCAAAAAGGCTTTCAAGCATCTTGAATGGCCTTTTCTGTTCAAAACATTGGAACATTTCAACTTTCCAGCTGAAATAATAAATGTAATAAAACTACATAAATGTCCTAAAGCAAAAATAATACATTATCTAATGAAAATGCTTTAGAAAGAGGCACAAGACTGGGATGTCCCTTCACCCCCACTCCTGTTTGCACTGGCAATTGCACCACATGCAGAAAGAATTAGATAGGACCTATTAACTTAACAGGTATTGGTAAAATAAATATAAACTAAACTTATTTGCAGATCTCCTGATATACCTGACCAATATTGAAAACTCAATGCCCCCTTTGCTAAAAAGGTAGATACTTAATAAGTGATAGCAAACAACAAGTATATAAAGATAACTGTATTCCATTACTTAACAATATGAACGCAGATCTTTAAAGGAACAATCTTCCCATAAAACTTACAGGTAGAATAAACCTTTTCAGAATGGTATGGCTCCCAAAGTTTTTGTATTTATTTTCGCTAAAACCAATTACCCCACCAAAGATATTATTTTAAGAAGTATACTTAGCTATCCAAGGCTTTTACCCAAGGCTTTCAGTGACTTAATCCACTACAGAGGAACAATGGGTACATATTGAAGATGTGCATGCTCTTTTTACGTGTCTATTTTCAAAGGATAAAGCTAAGAACATTAACTTCTTCATAGTTTAGAACACTATAATAATATGGAAGAAAATGAAACATATTCTACAAGAACCAATATCAATCCCTAAAAACATAAGCCTATAGAACAATCCTTGGATAGCTTTTCAGAATTCACCAATAAATTGGTCCACATGGAAAACTAAAGGCATAGAAACTGTAAATGACTTGGTAACAGGGGATACATGTATTTCCATGACAGAATTTAAAATCCAATTTTGGACTGACCAATGTAGATATTTTTTTTTTTTAAATAACAATAATCTTAAAATGTACATATCATGAAATTGATATTTGAAATATTTTGGACATCGGAGCAACTTTGAGGGAATCTTATTTCAATACCTTTGCAGAGAGCATATCCATCTGACAATCTATTAGAAACAAATCTAAACTATTGGAACCAAGACTGAAAAATAACTGTAATCCATGACTCAGTAATCCATGTTTTTAGGAATGCTATGAAGTACAAAAGTTAAGGGCGGAGCTAGACAGTTGGCTGTAAGAAGTATTACAATGTAAACTTACTTTTAGTCTGTCTGTATATTTCAAGACATGGCATATGGGGGTGTAGTGAGATACCCAATGGGCTGGTAGATTCTCTTCTCATCACTCATCTTAAAAAAACAATATTAAAAACCTGGAAATCAATCAATCCACCATCATTAACACAGTAGAAAAAACAAATGATTTATTATTTAAATAGCATGGGCGAAAAACAAATTGGTACAATTTGGGTGTGAGCATGCGGATCTGGACAGAGATGTAGTCGTTGTTTGTGTGCGTCTGTAAGTTGATGTTTGTATCTGGTGAGGGATTTTATTGTATTGTTTTTAAATTAAAATGTAAATATATGTTCAGCGTTTATTATACAAATCAACTGTACTAGTTGTTCAGGCTCTGGACTTGTCCCGTCTTGATTACTGTCCGGTAATAGGGTCAGGTGCAGCAAAGAAAGACCTAGCAAAGCTGTAGCTGGCTCTGGCCCCCCAATGGTGGAACAAACTCCCTCACGACGCCAGGACAGCGGAGTCAATCACCACCTTACGGAGACACCTGAAACCCCACCTCTTTAAGGAATACCTAGGATAGGATAAAGTAATCCTTCTCACACCCCCCCCCCTTAAAAGATTTAGATGCACTATTGTAAAGTGGCTGTTCCACTGGATGTCATAAGGTGAAAGCACCAATTTGTAAGTCGCTCTGGATAAGAGCGTCTGCTAAATGACTTAAATGTAAATGTAAATGTAAAACAGAGCAGCACGCCTTGCCCTTAACTGCACATACAGAACTATCATCAACAACATGCCAGTCTTTCCTGGTTGAGGGTTGACGAGAGATGAACTGCTTCTTTTCAAGTTACAGTGCCTTCAGAAGGTATTAATGCCCCTTGACTTCTTCCTCCTTTTGTCGTGTTACAGCCTGCATTTAAATTGGATTCAATTGAGATTTGTTGTCACTGGCCTACACACAATACCCCATAATGTAAAGTGGAATTATGTTTTTTGAAATTTTGTCAAGTTAATAAAAATTAAAAGCTGAAATGTCTTGAGTTAATAAGTATTCAACCCCTTTGTTATGACCAAGCCTAAATACGTTCAGGAGTAAACATTTGCTTAACAAGTCACATACGTTGCATGGACTCTCCCTGTGTGCAATAAGTGCTCAACATGATTTTTGAATGACTACCTCATCTCTGTACCCCACACATACAATTATCTGTAAGGTCCCTCAGTCGAGCAGTGAATTTTGAACACTGATTCAACCTCAAAGATCAGGGATGTTTTCCAATGGCTCACAAAGAAGGGCATCTATTGGTAAATGGGTCAAAAAAAGCAGACATTGAATATCCCTTTGAGCACGGTTATTTATTTAACTTTGGATGGTGTATCAATACACCCAGTCACTACAAAATACAGGCATCCTTCCTAACTCAGTTGAAGGAGAGGCCAATAGTGACTAACATTGTACTTACTCCACAACACTAACATAATTGACAGAGTGTAAAGAAGGAAGCCCTTTACAGTATACAAATATTCCAAAACATGTATCCTGTTAGCAACCAGGCACTAAAGTAATACAGCACAACATTTTGAGAGGAATTACCTTTTTGTCCTGAATACAAAGAGTTATGTTTGGGGCAAATCAAACAAAACACATTACTGAGTACCACTCTCCATATTTTCAAGTATAGTGGTTGTTGCATCATGTTATGGGAATGCTAGTAATCATAACGGACTGGGGAGTTTTTCAGGATAAAAAAAATAAACAGAATGGAGTTAAGCACAGGTAAAATCCTAGAGGAAATCCTGGTTCAGTCTTCTTTCCACCAGTTACTGGGAGATTAATTCACACCTTTCAGCAGGACAATAGACTGAAACACAAAAGCAAATGTACACTGAAGTTGCTTACCAGGAAGACAGTGAATGTTCCTGAGTGGCCAAGTTACAGTTTTTACTTAAATCTGCTTGAAAATCTATGGCCAGACTTGAGAATTGTTGTCTAGCCATAATCAACAACCAATTTGACAGAGCTTGAAGATTTTTGAAAATAATTATGGGCAAATATTGTACAATCCAGGTGTGCAAAACTCATAGAGACTTACCCAGAAAGATTCACAGCTGTAATCACTGCCAAAGGTGGTTCTAGAATGTATTGGCAAAGGGGGTGTGAATACTTACGTAAATTATCTATTTTTGTATTTCATTTTCAATAAATTTGCAAACATTTCTAAAAACATGTTTTCACTTTGTCATTATGGGGTATTTATTGTGTTGATGGGTGAGAAGAAAAACAGAAACTAAGAGGAACAAGATGGCCTGCACCTTCTTCAGGCCATGTAATATAACAAAATACATTTTCCTCTTCCACAACTGGGAGTGAAAATTCCAGATTGTCTTCATAATCAAATAACATGCAGCTCAGACACCCTTACATACCCCTGGTGGCATGTCTTGTGGGGTCTCTCCACAGTCCAAAACGAATTCACGGCAATAATGGGGATCCGAATAAACCAATAAGCACCATAAAAGGGGCCATTTATTACAATGTACACCATTTATTAGGTACACCATCCCGTTCACGAAAATGGTTCGCTCCTACAGACAGGATTCAGGTGTCTGTGGCTTGCTTTACAAAGCAGGCATAGAGGCATTCAGCTACTGTTCAATTAGACATTAGAATGGGCAAAACGATTGACCTAAGCAACTTTGAGTATGGTATGATCGTAGATGTTAGGCGCACTGGTTCCAGTATCTCAGAAACTGCCAGCCTCCTGAGCTTTTCACGCACAACAGTGTCTAGGGCAGTGGTCACCCACTGGTCGACCACGATCAACTGGTCGATCTCCAAGGTATTCCTAGTTGATCACCAAACATTTCTGTTAAAAAAACTACGATAAGGCTTTGCGTTCCTATTTTTTAAATTCAGTTTGTGCTGTTGGCAGGAGGTGCAATTCAGCAGCCCTAACACCGAAGGTAAAGTGTTCCCATTTCGAACCATTTCATGTGTCTGAAGAAAAAACTCTGCCCACCCGGCATGATCAGAGAGCATATCAAGTGCACCTATAGGCCTACAAATGAGTATAGCAAAGTGTTCTAACAAGCTTGCGTTATTATTTGCGACTTGTGTTTTTCTAATATCAAGGAATATTTCACTTTCTCTGGTTATAGAGTAACAACATGAATTGGTGCATGAGGCAGAAATACAACCCTGTCCTCAAACATGTACATCAGAAGTTATGGGCAAAGACAGAAAACATCCACATCAAATGTAATATTTTTCTTCATAAAATAACATGGGAAAACAACCACTTTTTGTGCACTATTAATTTACCATACTTACAAACCACTTAATGGAAATGGATTACTGGATTGTACATTGGCTGGTCATCTAGGTTTGTACCTGTAGACTTTCCATCACCATGAAGAAAAACAACAAACAATACAGTAATTAAGTACATTGAGACATCAAGTGGTTTGTGATGATGTGATGATGTGGCTCAGTTGGTAGAGCATGGCACTTGCCATGTCGGTTAGGACATCTACTTTGTGCATGACACAAGTAATTCTTCCAACAATTGTTTACAGACAGATTATTTCACTTATAATTCACTGTATCACAATTCCAGTGGGTCAGAAGTTAACATACCTGTGACTGTGCCTTTAAAATGCTTGGAAAATTCCAGAAAAGGATGTAAGGGCTTTAGAAGCTTCTGATAGGCTAATTGACATTATTTGAGTCAATTGGAGGTGTACCTGTGGATGTATTTCAAGGCCTACCTTCAAACGCAGTAACTCTTTGCTTGACATCATGGGAAAATCAAAAGAAATCAGCCAAGACCTCAGAAAAACATTGCAGACCTCCACAAGACTGGTTCATCCTTGGGAGCAATTTCCAAATGCCTGAAAGTACCACGTTCATCTGGACAAACAATAGTATGCAAGGATAAACACCATGGGACCACGCAGCCATCATACCGCTCAGGAAGGAAACGCGTTCTGTCTCCTAGAAATGAACGTAGTGCAAATCAATCCCAGAACAACAGCAAAGGACCTTGTGAAGATGCTGGAGGAAACAGGTACAAAAGTATCTATATCCACAGTAAGACGAGTCCTACATCGTCATAACCTGAAAGGCCGCTCAGCAAGGAAGAGGCCACTGCTCCAAAAAGGCCATAAAAAAAGCCAGACTACAGTTTGCAACTGTACATGGGGACAAAGATCGTACTTTTTGGAGAAATGTCCTCTGGTCTGATGAAACAAAAATAGAACTGTTTGGCCATAATGACCATCGTCATGTTTGGAGGAAAAAGGGGAGGTTTGCAAGTCGAAGAACACCATCCCAACCGTGAAGCACGGGGTGGCAGCATTATGTTGTGGGGGTGCTTTGCTGCCGGAGGGACTGGTGCACTTCACAAAATAGATGGCATCATGAGGAAAGAAAATGATGAGGATATATTGAAGCAACATCTCAAGACATCTGTCAGGAAGTTAAAGCTTGGTCGCAAATGGGTCTTCCAAATGGAAAATGAACCCTGGCATGCTTCCAAAGTTGTGGCAAAATGGCTTAAGGACAACAAAGTCAAGGCATTGGAGTGGACATCACAAAGCCCTGACCTCAATCCAATATAAAATGTGTGGGCAGAACTGAAAAAGCTTGTGCGAGCAAGGAGGCCTACAAACCTGACTCCGTTACACCAGCTCTGTCAGGAGGAATGGGCCAAAATTCACCCAACTTGTTGTGGGAACCTTGTGGAAGGCTACCCGAAACGTTTGACCCAAGTTGAACAATTTAAAGGCAATGCTACCAAATACTAATTGAGTGTATGTAAACCTCTGACCCACTGGGAATGTGATGAAAGAAATTAAAGCTGAAATAAATCATTCTCTCTACTATTATTCTGACATTTCACATTCTTAATATAAGGTGGTGATCATAACTGACCTAAAACAGGGAATTTTTACTTGGATTAAATGTCAGGAATTGTCAAAAACGGAGTTTCTATGTATTTGGCTAAGGTGTATGTAAACTTCCGACTTCAACTGTATATACTTAGTAACTGTCTATTTACCATCACAAACCGATGCTGGCACTAAGACCGCACTCAACGAGCTGTATAAGGCCATAAGCAAACAAGAAAATGCTCATCCAGAGGACTCCTAGTGGCCGGTGATTTTAATGCAGGAAAACGGAAATCCATTTCAATCCATTTTTACCAGCATGTGACGTGCATCTAGAGGAAAAAATTAACTCTAGATCACCTTTACTCTACAAAGCTCTCCCTCGCCCTCCATTTATCAAATCTGACCATAACTCTGCATGCAAGCAAAAACTCAAGAAAGTGATGCGCTCAAAACTGAAGTGGTCTGATGAAGCGGATGCTAAGCTACAGGACTGTTTCACTAGCACGGGCTGGAATATGTTCCAGAATTCATCCGATGGCATTGAGGAGTAAACCACATCAGTCACCGGCTTCATTAATAAGTGCATCGATATGGATTACAGACAACATCTGCACAGAGCTAAAGGCTAGAGCTGCCGCTTTCAAGGAGCGGGGCACTAATCCGGGCACTTATAAGAAATCCCCCTACACCCTCTGATGAACCATCAAACAGGCAAAGCTGCAGTACAGAACTAAGATCGAGTCCTACTACACCGGCTCTGACACTCATTGGATGTGGCAGGGCTTGCAAACTATCACAGATTACAAAGGGAAACCCAGCCGAGAGCTGCCCAGTGAAGTGAGCTAAATGCTTCTATGCTCGTTTTGATGAAAGCAACACTGAATCATCCATGACAGCACCAGCTGTCCTGGATTACTGTGTGATCACGCTCTCCATAGCCAATGTGAGTAAGACCTTTAAAACAGGTTAACATTCACAAGGTCACATGGCCAGATGGATTACCAGGACGTGTACTCAGAACATGCACTGACCAGCTGGCAAGTGTCTTCACTGGCATTTTCAACCTCTCCCTGACCCAGTCTGTCATACCTATATGTTTTAAGCAGACCACCCTGTGCCAAAGAAAGCCGAGGTAACCTGCCTAAGTGACTACCGCCCCGTGGCACTCACATCTGTAGCCATGAAATGCTTTGAAAAGGTGGGCATGGCTCACATCAACACCATCCTCCCAGAAACCCTAAACCCACTCCAATTCCTCATACAATCCCAACAGATCCACAAATGACGCAATCTCTATTGCACTCCCATTTACATTTACATTTAAGTCATTTAGCAGACGCTCTTATCCAGAGCGACTTACAAATTGGTGCATTCACCTTATGACATCCAGTGGAACAGTAGTGCATCTAAATCTTTTAAGGGGGAGGGGGGGTGAGAGGGATTACTTTATCCTATCCTAGGTATTCCTTAAAGAGGTGGGGTTTCAGGTGTCTCCGGAAGGTGGTGATTGACTCCGCTGTCCTGGCGTCGTGAGGGAGTTTGTTCCACCATTGGGGGGCCAGAGCAGCGAACAGTTTTGACTAAGCTGAGCGGGAACTGTACTTCCTCAGTGGTAGGGAGGCGAGCAGGCCAGAGGTGGATGAACGCAGTGCCCTTGTTTGGGTGTAGGGCCTGATCAGAGCCTGGAGGTACTGAGGTGCCGTTCCCCTCACAGCTCCGTAGGCAAGCACCATGGTCTTGTAGCGGATGCGAGCTTCAACTGGAAGCCAGTGGAGGGAGCGGAGGAGCGGGGTGACGTGAGAGAACTTGGGAAGGTTGAACACCAGACGGGCTGCAGCGTTCTGGATGAGTTGTAGGGGTTTAATGGCACAGGCAGGGAGCCCAGCCAACAGCGAGTTGCAGTAATCCAGACGGGAGATGACAAGTGCCTGGATTAGGACCTGCGCCGCTTCCTGTGTGAGGCAGGGTCGTACTCTGCGGATGTTGTAGAGCATGAACCTACAGGAACGGGCCACCGCCTTGATGTTAGTTGAGAACGACAGGGTGTTGTCCAGGATCACGCCAAGGTTCTTAGCGCTCTGGGAGGAGGACACAATGGAGTTGTCAACCGTGATGGCGAGATCATGGAACGGGCAGTCCTTCCCGGGAGGAAGAGCAGCTCCGTCTTGCCGAGGTTCAGCTTGAGGTGGTGATCCGTCATCCACACTGATATGTCTGCCAGACATGCAGAGATGCGATTCGCCACCTGGTCATCAGAAGGGGGAAAGGAGAAGATTAATTGTGTGTCGTCTGCATAGCAATGATAGGAGAGACCATGTGAGGTTATGACAGAGCCAAGTGACTTGGTGTATAGCGAGAATAGGAGAGGGCCTAGAACAGAGCCCTGGGGGACACCAGTGGTGAGAGCACGTGGTGTGGAGACGGATTCTCGCCACGCCACCTGGTAGGAGCGACCTGTCAGGTAGGGACGCAATCCAAGCGTGGGCCGCGCCGGGAGATGCCCAACTCGGAGAGGGTGGAGAGGAGGATCTGATGGTTCACAGTATCGAAGGCAGCCGATAGGTCTAGAAGGATGAGAGCAGAGGAGAGAGAGTTAGCTTTAGCAGTGCGGAGCGCCTCCGTGATACAGAGAAGAGCAGTCTCAGTTGAATGACTAGTCTTGAAACCTGACTGATTTGGATCAAGAAGGTCATTCTGAGAGAGATAGCGGGAGAGCTGGCCAAGGACGGCACGTTCAAGAGTTTTGGAGAGAAAAGAAAGAAGGGATACTGGTCTGTAGTTGTTGACATCGGAGGGATCGAGTGTAGGTTTTTTCAGAAGGGTGCAACTCTCGCTCTCTTGAAGACGGAAGGGACGTAGCCAGCGGTCAGGGATGAGTTGATGAGCGAGGTGAGGTAAGGGAGAAGGTCTCCGGAAATGGTCTGGAGAAGAGAGGAGGGATAGGGTCAAGCGGGCAGGTTGTTGGGCGGCCGGCCGTCACAAGACGCAAGATTTCATCTGGAGAGAGGGGAGAAAGAGGTCAGAGCACAGGGTAGGGCAGTGTGAGCAGAACCAGCGGTGTCGTTTGACTTAGCAAACGAGGATCGGATGTCGTCGACCTTCTTTTCAAAATGGTTGACGAAGTCATCTGCAGAGAGGAGGAGGGGGAGGGGAGGAGGATTCAGGAGGGAGGAGAAGGTTGCAAAGAGCTTCCTAGGGTTAGAGGCAGATGCTTGGAATTTAGAGTGGTAGAAAGTGGCTTTAGCAGCAGAGAGAGAAGAGGAAAATGTAGAGAGGAGGGAGTGAAAGGATGTCAGGTCCGCAGGGAGGCGAGTTTTCCTCCATTTCCGCTCGGCTGCCCGGAGCCCTGTTCTGTGAGCTCGCAATGAGTCGTCGAGCCACGGAGCGGGAGGGGAGGACCGAGCCGGCCTGGAGGATAGGGGACATAGAGAGTCAAAGGATGCAGAAAGGGAGGAGAGGAGGGTTGAGGAGGCAGAATCAGGAGATAGGTTGGAGAAGGTTTGAGCAGAGGGAAGAGATGATAGGATGGAAGAGGAGAGAGTAGCGGGGGAGAGAGAGCGAAGGTTGGGACGGCGTGATACCATCCAGTAGGGGCAGTGTGGGAAGTGTTGGATGAGAGCGAGAGGGAAAAGGATACAAGGTAGTGGTCGGAGACTTGGAGGGGAGTTGCAACGAGGTTAGTGGAAGAACAGCATCTAGTAAAGATGAGGTCGAGCGTATTTCCTGCCTTGTGAGTAGGGGGGGAAGGTGAGAGGGTGAGGTCAAAAGAGGAGAGGAGTGGAAAGAAGGAGGCAGAGAGGAATGAGTCAAAGGTAGACGTGGGGAGGTTAAAGTCGCCCAGAACTGTGAGAGGTGAGCCGTCCTCAGGAAAGGAGCTTATCAAGGCATCAAGCTCATTGATGAACTCTCCGAGGGAACCTGGAGGGCGATAAATGATAAGGATGTTAAGCTTGAAAGGGCTGGTAACTGTGACAGCATGGAATTCAAAGGAGGCGATAGACAGATGGGTAAGGGGAGAAAGAGAGAATGACCACTTGGGAGAGACTGCCCACACTGCCCTTTCTCACCTGGACAAAAGGAACACCTACGTGAGAATGCTGTTCAACACCATTGCCCTTAAAGCTCATCACTAAGCTAAGGACCCTGGGACTGAACACCTCCCTCTGCAACTGGATCCTGGACTTCCTGATGGGCCGACCCCAGGAGGTGAGGGTAGGCAACTACACATCCGCCATGCTTACCCTCAACACAGGGGCCCCTGTTCGCCCACGACTGCGTGGCCAGGCACAACTGTGGTAGGACTGATCACCAAAAATGATGAGACAGCTAATAGGAGGAGGTCAGAGACCTGGCAGTGTGGTGCCAGAACAACCACCTCTCCCTCAATGTGAGCAAGACAAAGGAGCTGATCATAGACTACAGGAAAAGTTGGGCCGAGCATGCCCCCTTTCACATCGACGGGGCTGTAGTGGAGCGGGTCGAGAGTTCCTTGGTGTCCATATCACTAAGGACCTATCATGGTCCAAACACACCAAAACAGTTGTGAAGAGGGCACAAGAATACCTATTCCCTCTCAGATGGCTGAAAAGATTTGGCATGGGTCCTCCGATCCTCAAAAAGTTCTACAGCTGCCATTGGATAACGTTAGTTTATCGCTGGTTGCATCACCGCTTGATATGGCAACTGCTTCTATACTAGGCGGTGTCAGAGGAAGGCCCTAAAAGCTGTCAAAGACTCCAGCCACCCAAGTCATAGACTGTTCTCTCTGCTAACGCACTGCAAGTGGTACCAGAGCGCCAAGTCTGGGACCAAAAGGCTTCTTAACATCTTCTACCCCCAATCCATAAGACTGCAGAACAGTTAATCAAATGGCTACCTGGACTATTTGCAATGACCCCATTATTTTATTATTTATTCATATTTTTTTGCACTGACTCTCTTGCACAGGCTCGATGTACACTCACAGGACTCTAATCACACACTCACACATACTACACTGACAATCCAACACACACACAAAACACACACACACTCATGTATATTGACGCCACATGCACACACATTCACATTCCTTCACATACTGTACGCTGCTGCTACTCTCTGTTTATTATCTATGCATAGTAACTTTAACTCTACCTACATGTACATATGTTCTAAAATACCTCGACTAACCCGTACCCCTGCACATTGACTTGGTACCTCTCATATAAAGCATTGTTATTTTGATTTTATTCTGTTACTATTTTTCCTTTAGTTTATTTAACACAATTTCCTATTTACTTTTTTGAAACTCTGCATTGTTGGTAAAGGGCTTGCAAGTAAGCATTTCACGGTAAGGTCAACATCTGTTGTATTCGGCGCATTTGACAAATACATTTGATTTGACACCTTAAATCCATGCCCACAAAGAATTCCGGATGTTCTCAAGGCAAAGGAGGGTCCGACCCGGTACTAGATGGGTGTACCTAATAAACTGTCCACTGAGTGTAATATCTTTTGAATGAGTTATCGACGTTGCAATGGTTTGAAACGCGGGCTTTTATTTTGAAGGTTTTAATTATTACTATACGAAAGTGATGTCATTATTTGTGCTCCTGGTAGTAGGTGAGCACGAATGATTTATGTATAATTGGTGCGCACCCAAACAAGCCAGTCCAACATGGCGTCGTTGTCTTCACCTCTACGCCTTTGCCGGGGGATCCTGAGGGAGATACGAGCGATTAAAGGACCGGAATACAAACAATCTTTGGCATACAATTATGTTTTAGATCAATTCCGTAAAAACCAGGTAAGTCATGTTGATGAGTAAATTAGGTTAGCTAGCTACAACTTTAATGAAACCACGACATCTATCCACTATGGTAACGTAAGCTAATGTAGCTAACTTAGCTAGATTGCAGTGGTTAAAAATGTGTTCGCGACCCCAACCACAATTTAGCCATCCTGGAACGGGTTATCTTCAAGAATAAGCTGCATTGGTGACTTTTATGGGACTAATTTGCTGAATTACAGCGATAAACTAACGTTATCCAATGGCAGCACCAAGTTAGTGTCATTGGTCCTAACGTTACTAGTAACTTGGCTGGCTAACCAAGCCAAGGTGACCGTCACGAGCCTGTGTCTTAACGTTAACATTAGTGCTACTTTTCCTCCTATGCACTATTATTAGGCCTAGATATTGCAGGACTACCGGCATGAAATTCATAAATAACCATGGTCAATGTTCAGTTGCTGCAGCAGTGCAGAAATGTACAGTGATTCTCAACAGCAGACGCTTCAGAGAGCTTTGGGGTACCTGAAAAGGCAGGATAACAACTAGGTAACAAATTGAAAATAACAGCAGGCCAAAATATTTCACATTTCATTTAGTGATGCACCGATATGACATTTTTGGCCGATATCCGATATTTTCCTTGCCAAAAGAAAACGATACAGATAACTGATATTTAAAATGTTTGCGCCCTTTTAGGCATTCCAGTACAGTTAAATAGTTAAAACACACACATGGACGCGGTGGTCTAAGGCACTGCATCTCAGTGCAAGAGGTGTCACTACAGTCCCTGGTTTGAATCCAGGCTGTATCACATCCGGACGTGATTGGGAGTCCCATAGGGCGGCACACAATTGGCCCAGCGTCGTCCAGGATAGGCCGTCATTGTAAATAAGAATTTGTTCTTAAAACTGACTTGCCTAGTTAAATAAAGGTTACACACACTGACAAAGTTATTTTGTTGGCATTTACGTGTGTCCCCATTACCAGTAAAACATAATCAAAACCTATTTCTTTCACTTACTTGCTGTGCTGTTTTCATTTGTTCAGTCGTTTCATTCTCAACCAGGATTTCTATGGAACACATGTCAAAAAATTATACACGTCAAATAGCACTATTTGACCAATCAGGACCTGAATTTGTCTGCATGTCACATTTTTTTTAACGTAGTTATTACACATTGATTACACTATCACTCGTATTTCATATGTCCCAATGACTCATCGATGCATATGCTATGATGCTGGTAAAGTTGTCTCGCACACCTACAGTGCTGGTCATTTTTTTAAAAAGCTAGCTAGCTCATGGATGCAAACAATGTTCTTCCCCAAAAACATAGCAAAACAACATCTGTTTCAGTAGCTATAGTTTCATCATCTAAAATAACCAGAATTTATAAGACAGTTCTTATTTGATTAATGGTGGTTGAACCCATCTATGTGAAGCTAGCCACGATAAGGATTGAGCCACAATAGTGGACTTTGCGCTTAGCCTTCAAAATAAAAGTATGTCATTGACAATGATGTAAATTAATACAAATAGTACAATTATGCCATACTTTAATTTTGAAGGCAAACCGGTAATTCCACTATTGTGCCTAATCCTTATTGTGGCTAGCTTCACAACACATAACCCAGAGGTTGAGACTCACTAGCCAGATGAAGCTAGCTGGCTGCTTATAACGTTAGCCTTGGGCAACAGGGTTAACAGGATCGATTTGACAACAGCCAGTGAAAGTGCAGGGTGCCAAATTCAAACAACAAAAATCTCATAATTAAAATTCCTCAAACATACAAGTATTATACACCATTTTAAAGATAAATTTATTGTTAATCCCACCACAGTCTCTGATTTCAAAAAGGCTTTACGACGAAAGCATACCATTCGATTATGTTAGGTCAGCGCCTAGTCACAAAAAACAGCAATTTTCCAGCCAAAGAGAGGAGTCACAAAAAGCAGAAATAGAGAAAATTAGTCACTAACCTTTGATCTTCATCAGATGGCACTCATAGGACTTCATGTTACACAATACATGTATGTTTTGATCGATAAAGTTTTTATATCCAAAAATCTCAGTAAATGCGATAAAGTCCATTTATGTCCAAATACCTCCTTTGTGTTTGCGTTTAGTCCAGTAATTCAAATGCACAAGGCGTGAGTACTAAGTCCAGACGGAAAGTCAAAGTTCTATTACAGTTCGTAGAAACATGTCAAACGATGTATAGAATCAGTCTTTAGGATGTTTTTATCATAAATCTTCAATAACGAAAGGCTTTCAACCAGCTCTTATTCGCTCCCCCTTCACAGTAGAAGCCTGAAACAAGGTTCTAAAGACTGTTGACATCTAGTGGAAGCCTTAGGAAGTGCAATCGGACCAAATTTACACTGTATATTGGATAGGCAATCACTTGAAAAACTACAAACCTCAGATTTCCCACTTCTTGGTTAGATTTTTCTCAGGTTTTCACCTGCCATATGAGTTATTTTATACTCACAGACACCATTCAAACAGTTTTAGAAACTTCAGTGTTTTCTATCCAAGTCTACTAATAATATGCATATCGTAGCTTCTGGGCCTGAGTAGCAGGCAGTTTACTCTGGGCATGCTTTTCATCCGAACGTGGAAACAGCGCCTCCCAGCCATAAGTTAAACTAGATATCGGTCGATTTATTTTTAGTTAATATCGTCTTATTCTGATATAAACCCCTAATTGAATATTTGTTTGACAGGCATTGACATATTGTGAGTGTCATTGAATATGGTCTGATGTTAGTGGATTTTTTTGCGACCGTGGGCCTGGGAAAAAAGATTGGCTTGTTATATCAATCTAATCATAGCATTCCTTTCCTCTTGGCAAATGTGTTAACAACCATTCAAACTCATAAACTTAACAAATGTAGGCTTCATTCAAACATTGGCCAAGAATACTCAGCAAAATGGTAAGGCCATAGCCCAACCATGAGATGGGACACGATCCTCTCTTCATGCAGTAGACTATATATTCACCCTGACCCCAACGACTACATCCTCTTTAGTTAGTAGATGTGATGTAGTATACAACGTAAAGTTAGCCATTTTTCCCAATAAATGTAATTTCTCATGCTTTGTGAACAACAGGTCATTTTCCAACAATGTAGAGAGAAAGATGATTTAAAAAAAAATGTAAATGACATTTTGACACGAGGAATAAATACACTGTGAATAAAAATAATAACATGGCTATATACAGGAAGTAGTACCAGTGAGTTGATGTGCAGGAGTAAGAGGTAATTGAGGTAGCTTGCATATAGGTAGGGGTAAAGTGACTAAGCAATACGATGGGTAATAGACAGTAGCATCAGCTATGTGGAGAGTATGAAAGTCTGGCTCTGGTGTCAGTGTGTGTTGGGATGTAAGTGTGTGTGGGTAGAGTCCAGTGTGTGCATCGTCAGTGTAAGAGAGTTGGTGCAAAGGAGGGTCAATGCAGGTAGTCCGGCTTGCCATTTGATTAGCTATTTAGCAGTGATAGGTTTGGATTTCTGAACTTTAAATGTTATTAATCATTAGTTGTAGTAAAGACCGGAGGGGTGCCATAGCCGAGGGGCTACACCAGAGGTTTATGGTTCTGTAGGAAGAAAGTATATAGTGGGTGCAATTAAGCTTGGAATGTACTGAGTGTAGGGAAAGCGATCACATGGTAGGCATTGATAAGGGGCGAGAGCCATGGATTAGTGATGAAGGGGGTTGAGGTCAGGTCACGTTACGGGAGAAAGAAAAGTTTCTGGCCCGTATCACTTAGTTTCCTGCCTAGCAATATAGATGCAATGTTTGTTCAGGTGTGTAGGAGGAGACTCCGCTTAAGAGGGCGGCAGTGGTTAGAGCGTTGTACTAGTAACCGAAAAGTTGCAAGTTCGAATCCCCGAGCTGACAAGGTACAAATCTGTCGTTCTGCCCCTGCACAGGCAGTTAACCCACTGTTCCTAGGCTGTCATTGAAAATAAGAATTTGTTCTTAACTGACTTGCCTCGTTAAATAAAGGTACAATTTTAAAAAGAGAAAGGGTTAAATATCAGTGCATACAATGTATTTGTCTAATGCAGCTGTATTGATCCTCTGTGAAGAATAAACTTGGTTTGAGCTTTCATAGTGTCCGTTGTGTTTTTACTCTGAGAATTAGAACCGAACAGCTTGGCGGTAGAAGCTGTTCAGGATCCTGTTGATTCCAGACTCTGTTATCATATAGTTATCATATGTATATTTTTGAAGTACTCAAAAATATACAGTGTCCAACATCTGCTCCCCGGGCGCCGATGACATCGATTAAGGCTGCCTCCCGCACCTCTCTGATTCAGTAGTTGGGTTAAATGCGGGAGACACATTTCAGTTGAATGCGTACATTTGTGCAACTGACTAGGTATCCCCTTTCCTTTAGAAAGTCTACACCAACTTTTTTCACATTTTACTGCCTTAAAATTCAATGGATTAAAAAAAAAATCTACAGATCTAACAACCTACTCCTCGTTTTAAAATTGAAAGAATGAAAAAAAAACAGGGGGTTGGACAAGTCTCCAACCCCCTGAGTGTCCAACCCCCCGAGTTAATACTTGGTGGAATCACCTTGGGCAGCTGGGAATAATTTGGAATAAGATTCTACCAACCTTTTCCAACTCTTTTGGTTACATGCACTCAGTTGCTAGTTTATTAGGTACACCACCCTGTTCAAGAAAATGGTTAGCTCCTAGAGACAGTGAGTCACGTGGCCATGGGTTGCTATATAAAGCAGGCATTCATTTTAATGTTTGATTGAAGGTTAGAATTGGCTAAACGAGTGACCTAAGCTACTTTGAGCATGCTATAATCGTCGGTGCCAAGCACACCGGTTCCAGTATTTCAGAAGCGACCGGCCTCCTGGGCTTTTCACGCATGACTGTGTCTAGGGTTTACCGAGAATGGAGCGACAAACATCCAGTCTGCGGCAGTCCTGTGGGCGAAAACAGCTTGATGATGAGAGGTTGAAGGAAAATGGCAAGAATCGTGCAAGCTAACATGTGGGCCACAAACAGGGAAATAACGGCACAGTACAACAGTGGTGTGCAGAACGGCATTTCGGAACTCGCAACAGATCTACACAACATACTCCTCATTTTCACAGATGGGCTATTGCAGCAGACGACCACACCGGGTTCCACTCCTATCAGCTTAAAACAAGAAGAAGCGGCTCCAGTGGGCACGTGATCACCAACACTGGACAATTGAGGAGTGGTAAAACATTGCCTGGTTCGACTAATCCCGGTTCTTGTTGCGTCACGAGTGTAACCATCTCTATTTTCAAGTATTGTGGTGGCAACATCATGTTATGGGTATGCTTGTCACCGGCAGGGACTGAGAAGTTTTAGGATCAAAAGACATATGAAAGAAGCACAGCCCAGGCAAAAAGCAAGAGAAAAACCCACCTCCGTCTTCTGAAAACCTAACCCTGGAGTAGTTTTATTTTTCAGTGGGACAAATAAACATTTTAATGCAAAAGACACACCAGAATGGCTTTCAAAAGTGGTTGATGTTCCTGAATGGTCCAGTCTCAGTCCTGACTTAGCTCAGATTTTGATTTTTTTTATTGATTTTTTTTTTTTTATTTTTTTATTAAGCAGATTTAAGATTTTAAATATTGCTGTCCATCAATGATGACCAAATTTACTGAGCTTGATAAATGTTGATTTAAAAACTATGGCTATGCAGTATTTTTACCTTAAGAGTTGTGCAAAGTTGGTAGAATCTTAATTAAAGTTATTCACAGCTGTAATGGTTGCCAAAGATGATTCCACCAATATTAAACCTCTTAGTGCAGCGGGATCAAATTCGACAATATCCGGTGAAATTCGAGTGCGCCAAATACAAAATCATAATATTAGACATTCATGAAAATACAAGTGTCATACTTGATTCTTTAGCTTAAAATCTTGGTAATTGAACTGTGTTGTCCGATTTCAAAAAGGCTTTACGGCGAAATTCTACCAATTATTTGCATAGCCTAGCTTCTGAGCCTGAGTAACATGCAGTTTACTTTGGGCACGTCAGACAGGTGGAAATTCAGGAAACTAGCCTTACTCGCAGAGGTTAACTCTGGGGTGTGAAGACACACAACCAAGATATCTTGTATTTGTTTATTAATTTGGAAAATGTTCGATACATTTCTTTCACTTTGAAATTGTACAGTATTGTAAAAGAGATTTTAATTTTTTTTTTTTATCCCTTTTAGATTTTAAGGCAGCAAAATGTGAAGACGAGGGGTGTTTACAATCACCTGGCACTTTATATTTCTTTAGTAAATATATCATATCTATTTGCAAGTGTAATTGCTGCATAAATTCACCTTCAAGATGGCGACATTAGTCCTATGTTAGTGTCATTGTTACGCATGGTTTATACATGCTTTTTATCTTAATTCTGACCATATTTTTTTTTAGATCACTGGGGAGAGATATTGTCGTGCTCAGGAGGAGGCCCTCCATGCTTCGCACAGCTACCTCTGTCTGCTCACCTCCACCCGGCAACACATTGCTCTCTACGACATGTACCATGGGAAAGGGCAGCGTGACACAGAGGAGATGGCAGGAATTGTGGGGCTCAGGCTGCCCACCCAGCCTGGAGGGAAGGGCTGGGAGAAGTGAGAAGGGATGGGAGAAGATTCTCGTACAACATCAGAGGGTTGTAATCATCACGCTGGACCTAATGCTATTTTGCTCTTTTACAAAACAGAGGAAGAGATGAAGGCTGCAACGAACAAGGACTGTGAATTGTGATTATACAAGGGAGGATCTAATAGCTTTGAAATATGTGATTCCCAGCTTTCCCCATCACTTTATGTGTCTGTCTTGAGACAATGGCTATAATTTAAAATCTTTGTAAATACAATGGGACAAATTCTGCCAATTAAAGTATTAATCACTTTTATCGGGTCACCATGACATCGCACTTTTCTTGCAATGTGTATGCTGCTTAATTATCTGCTAATAAAACATAACCAATTAAATAATGATATCCCTTTTAACCTCAATTCAGTAAGGTTTACTTGGCGCAACGTATGATGTTCAGGTAAAGCACTAATACTCGGCAGATAAAACCGATGATAACGAACTAGGTCATATGTATATTTTAAAGGACATCAGGCAATTAAAATTCCTGGTTAATTAAAATAGTAAGCATTACAAAGAGGGTATGATAAATCAGATGGATGGATCATTGCGTGGCCTTTGATATTTTAAATGTTTTGTTCTTCACTACCCTTTGGCCAGTGGTTTAAACAGTGTGAAGACCAGCCAACAGTGAAATAAAGGAAAGGTCTTAGATAATGCTAGGGCATGCAACATGCATAAGAGAAGTATAACAATATGCATTATTTTGTCTCATGTGGGCGTTTTATTAGAGTATTACCAGCACAATGGAAAACGGCAGATTGGAGTTGTATTGCTTTGTACTGGCAGATTCATTTGTTTCATTGTGTCCATGTCAACTGGCATTTCTACCAACTCCACATTTTTCTCTGCAGTCTTTTGCCATTTTTTTATGCGAGTAACATGTATTAGCTTCTGGGAACTCTTTTTTTTCGTTCTTTGCCCTTTGCTATGTTTTCATCCTGGATTATTGTTAAAAAAGAAAGCCTCGTCGTTAACTGTGGCCCTATTGGACTCCATTCTCTTCTATTCATCCCATTTTCTTAGTTAAATCTGTGTATCTGCGTAACTCTCCCCATTCCATTTGTTACACGGTGACTAAGATTCTTCTGTGTGGGTTTAAATAGATTGACCCTAGAGCTACGCAGCACACTGTGACACATCGGGACAAGAAATATGCTTGCACATGCGCGGCAGCACCCACCGTCCACATGCGTGCAGTGGGAATGTAATGCATAGTGGCATACCAACAGATAGCGTCAAATTATATCGTTATAAAGTCGCAAAATAACACGCGTCTCTACACCCCACTCCTCCATTCATACCAAGACATGGAATTACTTTGACACACAGCTGGCGAGAGAGAACATAATGTTGCACAAGCGTGTCACTGCTATGTGTACGTTTTGAGGTGGTATGTGAAAAGCGAATGACAGGTTCTCATTTCAATCACGATTCTGTATTACTAAATACAGTAGGCTACACCGCTGCATTAAGTATTCAGTGTATGAATGTTTAATGCGAGTATAACCTTACGCAGTGGAGATCTAAATACAAATTAAATAAACTAGACACTAGAAAATGTTACCGCCTGCAGTAATGCGCATGGTAATCGGTGGGAATCATTCATGTTAAGTGAATGAAAAGTAGGCTAGATATTAAGTGGACATTTTAAAATAAATAAAAAAGAGTGGAGGCGGGGTAGGGAGGGCGGAGTTGTTTTATATTCGTGTGTCTGTAACTCGTCAACTCTTCTAGTGAGCTAGAAGCAAGATTTGCTATTTCAACCTAGTTGCACTACTAGGTAACAATATTATATAAATAAGCGAATAGATATAGGTTCTGATTTGAATCCAATAAGGCCGAGGATCAAGGAAAGGAGTGTACAACATATTTTAAGTGAATCTCCTTATGTGATTTTAAAAGTTGGACAAAAATAAGAAGGTAGGCTAGATTATGAAATAAGAACAATTTGTTTCACATAGGAAACAGGCGGAACGCATATCCTAGTATAAAGACACAACGCGCGCAGCAGAGTGGTGACTTGGCCAGAGCGCGATGTTTGGAATGATAAAGAATTCCATTTTCGGGAACACGGAAGAAACGGACTACAAATTGCTCAGCAGCGAGACCAAGGTAGGATACACCTTGACCTGTCAGTTTCAACTTTAGAGTGTGTGTGTCTGTCAGTCAAGCATTGCATCACTTGGTCGCGCGCGCCACTGTACACCTCCGTCTTTTGTTTGGTGCATAAAACAACTGGTCATTACAGACAGATCTCTTCAGTATCTCGCAATTTCAAAAGAAATTCTAAGACAGTTTTAGTTTGTTACTCACTTTGGTTGCAGTGAAACTAGCCTATTGGCCCGAGCCTACCATGATCTCAAGAAAAATGTATTTTGATTATCAGTAGGCCTGTGTATTATGCATTTTATGGGTTATGTAATGCCAATACCTTTAAAGTGTTTGACCTTTTGAAACCAACCATTATTAATTACACCTTACCTCCTGACACCTGTGAGCTCACAGTAGAGGGTCGGGGCAGATCTCTGTGTTCCCTATGACCTCATTAGTGGCACCACTGTGTATACTGCTACACTGACCCTACAGCTGACAGACACATCTACAGACATTGGCCTGACAAAAAGACTGATCATGAACCTGGAACTACGTCAATCTATAACATGCAACCAGATGACCAAAAAGACCGAGGAATAGGAAAAAGACACTATCAATAGGCACATGAGTGGCCATTAAATAGGCGATAGGCTATTAGCAGTTTTGAAGTCAGTTAGTGCTAAATCTGTTAACTTCACTCGAGACTCGTGATCACACTGAAATCTCACACAGACACACGATCAGAGGAAATCTGAGAGGAGTTTGACATCATACACTCGTAATTAAAACTGAATACAGATGAACTGTCTGCACATGCTCAGACACACACACAGAGCTTGGTGGGCCCTCATATTACAAATGGCTTAGAAATGGAAGGAGATGGCTTTAAAGCTAGAATCCTTAGTCGTTACATCAATTTTTTGGACTTATAAATTAATGATATCTACACATTGATTCTTGAAGAATATAAAATAAATGCCCCATGAGCTTGGTTCAACTGTCATACCCCATCACCCCAATGTTGGTAAACAACGTAAATGTAAACAAACACTATAGCCTCAAAACATGGTTAAAACTATAATTTTGGTATCATGGATGGTCAGTCCTTGTGTCCTTTCTCTGTCTGTGCATTTAAGAGCGGTTACAAAACAGAGGCGAGTGCTATTCTTTTTATGTTCATGTTTTTGTCTTCGTCCCAGTATTGATATTACGCAATGTTTTAATTCCTCTGAAATTATCTTACTTGGCACCATGAATTGTTTAGTAATGACAAGACATTTGATTAGATGGACGAGTTGACAGCACAATATGCTTATTATATAATGACAGCACATTGTCTATTTCTTGATACACAAGACAGGCTCATACTCCAAGACAACTGAATGGTTATAGAGGCCATAGTTGTCATGTAAGATTGAAATGTCAACTTCTCTGTGTGAGAGGTTCACAAACTTCCCATGAGATTGTGTGGTGACATTCAAACCAATTAAAACCTTTTGTTTAAAAGTTAGAAAAAGAAAGAGAGCGGGTTGAATATGAAATTAATTTCTAATATTAGCACATCCACAATAATTATGGCCCATGTATACCCAGCTGAGACACAGAGTAAATATTAAATACGAAGGTTGCAGGATTCCAGCTAAGCACACACACTAATTGCACCTTTAGACTGAACTCAGGAACAAAGTGTTCAATTATTGCTGTTGGAACATGTCACCTACATGTATTGTTAATGTTGGTCACAGTGACATATACCGTGGGCTCCAAAGTATTGGGACAGTGAATTTTGTTGTTGTTTTGGCTCTGTACTCTAGTAATTTTGGATCATTTTAATCTAAATAAGAATAGAATGTTTCCAAATATTTAATTTTGTAATACTTTAATGCACATATAAGTGAATTTGTCCCAATTATTTTGGTCCCCCAAAAGAAGTGCTGTATCTAAATGGTTCAACCAACATGGATGAAAATACCCTCAAGAGGACTATCTGCACATTAATCTCATAGTCAGTGTATCATTTCAAATCCAAAGTGCTGGAGTACAGAGCCAAAATAACAAAAATTGTGGAACAGCACAATGGGAATGACTATGCAGTGGGCCAGTTGACACCAGTGACACATCATAGTAAGAAAACGTGTTAAAGATATGGCATTACTGTCATCCCATCTTGACTGTAGTTATGTCTTATGAGCTTTACATTTACATTTAGTCTCAAGGATGGGTTGCAGCCACAACGCCTTCATCAATATGAACACCAAACACTAGTCAGAAGCACTATGAACGAGTTCTCGACATCCCAATTAGACCAGCTGTAGTGTCGTGGCAAGGAAACAAAACACAAAGCAGATTTCATTTCTTTAGGAAAACAACCCTAATATTGGAAACAAACATTATTATGTTGTCATCCAGTCCTACTTTTAAATAGTGTTTTCAGTGCATAATGTAGTATTTACATTGCATTATATGTCTAGTCATGTAGCAGGCATTCGCATTCAGCGTGAGGGATTTAAAACAAGGGATAACATAGAGGAATGGATCTGAACAAAAAAATTGGTGCTTTCAAAAATGCGGCCTTCGCAAAACTGATTTACTCAAGACTGGTTATGGAATGAGTGATTATTGTGAAACGTAACGTTCCTCTGTTATTTAATGGTTGATATTTCTCAGCATAAGCCTTCCTCTTAGGACAAGTACATCATAACATGTATACGAACAGGCAGCAAGTCAGTGAGTGTGTGTACACACCGCATTAACCCCACTCTGCCATGTGTGTGCGCGCGCGCAGCGCCTATGGTTTGGTCTTATGTAAGAACAGGCATCTTTGTCCCATTATTCTCTTTAGGCTTCATTAAACACTGTGGGGCCCTGAGAGCAGAGCAGGAAAGAACTGGAATCAAATCAGCGTAATATTTTTGATCTAGATCCTTTTCTAGGGGCATTTGGCTGTCCTCTGTTCATTTCCACTCCAAGTGTTTCACCGGCATCAGTGAGCACAGATTCTGCCCATTGCATATCGCCAATCACTGCACCCCCAGCCCCTCTAACCCCCAAGTAGTGTGTGGCGTCCTTCCCTCTGAACAGTTTGTCAACGTGTGTCATTGGTGAATCACGTTTTGCCTCCCGCTCTCTTCCCCAGGAGGGGGTCAGCTACGAGGTGCGGAGGTACGATGGTGCAAAGTATGCCTCAGTGAGCTCAGAGGGGCGGACCTTTGACCAGGTGACGGGGGAGCTAGTGAGGAAGCTTCTCGTGTACATTGGGGGAAGCAACGACCAAGGTGAGCCAATCAGAGAGCAGGTCCTGTCAGTGAGTGGACTTCATATGTGGACACATCTTTAATGAGCCCTAAGCTCATAAAGATCTAGGGGCTCGACTCAATCCATATCGCTGAAGTTCATCGCTATAGCGCAATTGAAATTTGAAGGACATTTCCTGATTGAGCCGACATATGCAGCGTTTACCATGAATGCGGAAACATTGCCTTTAAATTTCGAACTAACCTCTGTAGCACAGGTCTTAAGCACTACGGATTGAATTGAGCCACCAATGTAATGTGCATATCTGAAAGTATTGAATTGATGTAAGCAAGTAATATGGTGAAAACTCTTCCTAGTCTACCAGAGGGTTCGATAGTGTTATTACCATGTTACTGGCACCTATTCAGTACTTTCAGATCTTCAAGGGTGACTGAAGAAGTGTCTACTCTGTTTGATGCTAGAGGTCAGTTTGAAACTGGGCCTAAGAGGATGCAATGAACTCGATGCACACATAACACTGTTGCAATAAGTTGTCTGCTATCCCCTCTATCTGTCCTCTGTATCTTTGTTTTCCAAGGGGAGGCAATGGGGACGACAGCACCGGTTATCATCACAGTATATCCCAGGGACGACGGTGTGATGTCACGCCGTTTGGTGGTTAGCCTCAGGATTCCTACCAACTACCAAGTCAGTCCCCCTGTGCCCATCGACAGTGCCATCAGAATCGAGGATCGACCCGGCATGACTGTCTACTCACTGTGGGGTCTCCATGCAGTCTTCACCTCACTTTGTTCTTGAATTCTTTACGATAATTGTTTTATTTAATATTCATATTCAATGATTTGATCACATATCCTCTTTATCTCTCCTATCCACCTACCCTTTCTTTTCACAGGCAGTTTGGAGGCTTCGCAGGGGAGACTGAGTACCGAGCAGAGGCCTCTCGCCTAACCAAAACTCTTGGTGAGACTGCCCCATTTCAGCGGAAACAGTACTTCTGCTGCACCTACGACCCACCAATGAAACCCTACGGCCGACGCAACGAGGTGTGGTTCCTACAGGAGGAGCCATAAGGGAAGCATTAAGACCGACTTTTAATAACCTATAGTCACTTCCTCTCCTTCGTCTTCACTGATCACTCCACATCTGGATCTTTATCCCCCAAAAATAGGATATGTGAACATAATATGGCAACAACAGGGGATTTGTTTTCAAATCAGTGCAAATGAAGGAGAGGTGATGCAAAGAAGTGTATTAGACTATTGAAAGGTCATAAAGGGGAGGGATGGGCAGCGGGCTACATAGTTACTGGTCCAAAGTAGTGCAATAGTACGGTACCATTATCAGTAACTGGATATTAAGTGGCCTGGGGTAGGAGCCACTAACCACAATGTACCGCTGTGTGTTATAGGTGGTACATCATTAAGTTCTTATTTTTGTACACCCAGGGGTTGACACTCCCCTTAAAACATGCTTCATAGTGCTGGGAAGAAAAGCACATTAAATCAGGCTGTACACATATCACAATTCAGCAGTCTTAATTAAATGATGCTTCACTTCACACACACCATAAAAACAAAATGACAGTTAAGTATTCAATAAGTAAATTAAGTTTTAAAAAGCACAATTCCTTTTCCCAAGGGAGGGGATTGGAAATAAACTAGGAATTGAGCCATAGAGTAGTGATAGTCAAATGTTTTCCTGAGTATGAATTAGTTGGTGGGGAGGGTATGAAGGGGAAATGTGTTAGTCATTCCTTAAGTGTTATCATTTGAGATGTCTAATCCTTCTGTGATGATGACATGAGAACTTTAAGACAGCAGTTGTGTGTAGTGAATGTTTTGGCGTGCTTGTATTTGGAGTCTTTGAATTGTAATGTTAATTATTATGATTCTTGAAACTGTATTTTGAAATACCTCTGTATGGTGTGTGATTTTCTGTGAAAATATGGAGTGACGATATCGTCAGGATTTGATAGCGTTCTATATCATAATATGTTATTCAAGATATTACTAATACGATTTTTTGTGCAATACTGACTATACAAAAAAAAGAATGCTTAAAATACTGGCACACCACTGTTTTGGATAAGTTTTACATAAACATTTATTTATTATTAGATTTTGAATCAATATAAAGAACTCAAAATAAGGAGTATGGTTTACAAACAAAATATTTCAGACATTTGATTCATTTAAGCATATAATTAAAACCAACCAAACCTCTAACCTAAAACTAGTACAAAAATGTCCTCTCTATGCACTCTGAGAAAATAGCAATTATATAGTCTGTTAGTCACTACAACTCAGTTTAATCAGGAATAAATTAGTGGTTTTCACAGGTTAATTCGTCACAACTGCAAGAAAGCACTGTGTAGCGGGCCAGCGGCTAAATAAATACATGGCCTAGTAACCCAACACTTGTGTAATTGCACAGAGTAGGGTTTTGGTTTCAGCCGGGCTTTGCATTCATCAATACAATATACAGGGTTCTACTAGGACATGGGTTACTCATGTGACCAGTTATCATCTCTAGGCTCAACACAAGTTATTTGTGAGATCTAGGAACATTGCACATTACCAATAATCTCACATATGTAGCGGTACATGTCAGTGCTCCATCCAATTGCCATATTCAAACATGCACTTCCTTCCTTCCTTCAATAAAAAGACAGAAATAATCTAGAAAGGTATGGTGTGCAATGAGAGCACTGGGAACTTCAGCTTTCATTCAAGGCTCTCTGGAACAAACTTAAACCACACACCAACACAATGGAAACACTTACTGTGAACGTGAATGTAAAAATACTTTACAATACTAGTAGGAATAGAAATTGTCGTTTTGTTAATAAGCATCATCATTTTAATTGAAAATGGTTATAAAATGTATTTTGGTAATAAACCTCTAGATTTAAAAAATGCTGTAAATATTTAATAACTATACATTCCCCATACTGCCCATCACATGTTCCTCAACAGGGCAGTTAGAAACCCTTCCCTAAGTACAGGACATTTCCACATTCTAACAGACTGAAGGAGAGAGAGACGACCATGATAACTGAAAAGATTGAATTACTTATCTGTTAAGTGAATAACCATTTACTTGGCAATTGACAAAATAAAATAAACTGAGTGGGGGGGGGGGGGTGAAATAAAGATTTACTCATGATTAAAAGGAAACATTCATCATTTGAAAATGTCCCAACATTGTTGTGCCTCAAAATTATTTGTGTGAATTGCCAGAAAAATAATCTTGCCTTTTTGTCAATGTAGTACTTCATACTTTCCTTTCCAGTCTAATAATTATCATCCCCTTAATAATTTGCTGTTACATTTATTAGGGGATGATGGTTATTGAGCTTTAGTTGTTCTTCTTCTCTGGATAGCCTGGGTAAGGAGCAGGAGGGGCAGAAGCTGCATATGGAGGAGGCTGTTCCTATGTGGGAATAAACAGTGATAGAATATCTTCAAAACCCTGAACTAAAAACATCCACACAGCATAAAGTGCATGCACTGACTGGACATGGAGAGAATAACAGGTCCCTTACCATGGGCATGTAGACATTGTGGGGGTTGTTGGGGTTGAAATAGGCGCTGCCTGCTGCCTCTGCTGCCTTGGCATTACCTGAGGATCAGGGAGAGAAATGAGGGGAGAATAATGTACAGTAACTGATACAGAAGCACATGCTACTACAACTGTAGAGTAGGAGAGACAACGGAGCACACTTAGCACAGTATATTGCAGCAGGATACTCGTGACAAGACCTCTTCCGGACAGAATGATGCACACGTCCAACTCTATTTCAATTCTCCAAAACCCACAAATAGACACACAACTGACATGTAAATGAGGCGTACTGAGTTCAGGCCAACTGGGTTGTTTCATGGGGTAAGGGAGACTAGGGGTGAGAGGTATTTTGTTTGTTTCTCCTTTTTAATATGATGTGTACCGTTTACGACATCAGCACTCCTTTCTCAGTGCTATGCGTCATGTGCTTCATATTGAGGCAGACTGATGGGATCAGACAGATGCAGCGATGCAGACATACAGAGAGAGACAGGGAGACAAACCTGCAGGGGGAGCAGCCCAGTTTTGGGGGGGCCCAGGATAGGGGGGAGGTGGGGCCATGTAGGCCGGGGCAGATGGGTACATTCCTGCAACACATGAGAGAATACAGCCTTGGGGACACATCTTTACTTGAATAGTTATAAATATTGACACCAATCAATAAAATTCATAACAATGGAGGCGTAATTGAAAATGTTTCCGTATTTAAGTGCTATGCAATCTCTAATGTAAACTTAAATCTCCTAGCATCACAGCATTTGATTCTCAATTATTATGACCCAAACCTGCATACCATACAAACAGTTTTATAGTGATGATAAAGTTCTTTAATAACAAACCTGCGGCTGCCATAGGGTAGGGATAGCCCATGTTGCCTGGGGGAGCCTGGTAGAAACCATTCTGCTGGGGTGGGGGTTCATACGGGTAGTTCTGAGGAACAGGTGGTGGGCCGTAGCCATTCATCCCTCCAGGAGAGGGATAGCCAAAGGAGGCACCTCCGTTTTGAGCAGGAGGGGCACGAGATGCTAAAACAAAGTTGAGGGTTAATCCTAAAATACAGACTGGACTAAAAGAGTAACATGTATAACAAACTTTGACTGCATTTTAATTAATGAAACATGTACGTTATAAACTTGAGTACAGCAGATACTGTATGTTAAATGACAAATAGGCTCTGTACTGACAAACATGGCAGTGATGAAATGACTTACCATTTGTTGCCAGTTTGAAGAGGTGCTGACCTAACTCGATGGCTCCCCCACTGGAAAAAGACATCTTGAAGCTAGCCTGGCCTTCCCAGCCTCCTGAAACCAAAGAAATGAGTGTCAAAACATTGATGAGGACTGTGTCTTTGCATTAAATTACACGTCTGATATTGAATTATAATCAGTGCTTTGGAGGAGATGTCACACTTCAATTTCTATGACTGCTGCTAAACACTACTATTGCTGCTGGTATAAACTTTGACACATAGACATTGTAAAGTAAAATGAGATTGTGGTTTACAGACTGATGTCAGCCTCGGAAAATATCTGGCCTTGGCAAATCACCCTTGCGTCATCGATTCACTTCTGCATGTATTCCTAGGACACATCAGGCCATACCTGGGACTGGAGGCCATGAACACTTTGCATGCTCTACAGTTATTTCCTCATGATGGTGTTGAATGCTATGGGAGGACTACAAACTGCTGCCTACCCCCAGCTTCAGCAGACACTGTGCCCCTGATGTAATTGGCGGCGAAGACTGGCTGCTCAATGCTGCAGCCCTTCATCAGGTAGTACGGGAACATCACAGACCCCAGGCTGTCCTTGGCATTACTTGACACAAACACCAACTGAAACGAGGACAAACAGAGAGAAAGAGGGCAATGAGATGGGACGCAGAGCAATGGTAGTCCTCCAGTTTGTGATACTCATCGTTTGATGTGACGCAGACAGGATGGCGTGAGTGGTGATACAGAAGAGTTTTTATTTGTATTTAAAAAAAAGACTTTTACCCCTTTTTCTCAATATCCAATTGGTGGTTAAAGTCTTGTAGCTACTAGTCTTGTAGCTGCAACTACCCTACGGACTCAGGATGGTCGAGAGCCATGCGTCCTCTGAAACACGACCCTGCCAAGCCACACTACTTCTTGACACACTGCTCACTTAACCCAGCCGAACCAATGTGTTTGAGGAAACACCATCCAGCAGGCGACCAGCCCGCCACAAAGAGTCACTGGAGCGCGATGGGACAAGGGCATTCCGGCAGGCCAAACCCTCCCTAACCCGGACGACGCTAGGCCAATTGAGCGCCGCCTCATGGGTCTCCGGGTCAATGTCAGCTGCGTCACAGCCTGGGATTGAACCCGGGTCTGTAGTGACGCCTCTAGCACTGCGATGCAGTGCCTTAGACCGCCACGCCACTTTTGAGTTTTGATGTTGAGTCTTTTCCCAACAAAATGATGATAGGATATAGAAGTTAGCCCATTAAAGCTTTTGTGCCGAATACATTACGTTGTTACAGGTGTCAAGCTTATGGGCATGTAGCAGCAGTGTGTAGGAGGGAGGTTCCTAGATGTGAGAAGTGTGCAGAAGGGCATGAGACAAAGGAATGTGTAGCATTGGGGAAAGTAGTGGTATGTGTTAATTGTAGGGGGGCTGGAGATCAGAAATGTTCGGTGCGAGAGGCAGGTTGAGGTTTCCAGGGTTAGAGTAGTGCAGAAGTTGTCGTGTGCTAAGGCACTGAAGAAAGTAGAGGAAGATGGGTCAAGGGGGAGGGATCCTGAGAGGAGTGGTGTGAGTAGTAGAACAGTTCCAGTACAGAGGGATAGGCTAAAAAGTTATATGTTTCAGTAAGATTGGATTTTTAGCAATGGTTATCAACTGTACTGCAGGTACTTCCAATATGTAAGTCGCAGAAAATTGAGGTTGTGGTGGCAGCTGCAGAGATGTATTTGGGTGTGTGAGACTTGTCAGAAGAGTTACAGGATGTGTTCAGTAGTGGTTTCCCATCTTTTCAGGCTGTTGAACTGAGGTAGGACTAAATAGATTTAAATAGTGGAGCAGGGTGGTGGGTTTTTAGTGAGTGCAGGGTTAGATGGTAGGGTATTTGTAGATTGTTTTGTAGATTTCTTTAAGCAAAAATAGTTATATTCCAGTCTAGTAGGTGACGGTAATGCAACATTTATTGGATGCCAACCGCTATTAAAGAAAAATGATTGTCTTCCAACAGGCACACAGGACCAGCATGGTCAGATAATAAACATACCCTGTATGGAGTGAGGTAAACAGTCCCTTTCTTGGTCCCCCTCAGCAGGTCTGTCTTGCTGGTGACATCACTGAAGGACAGCTCCACATTCTTGCATTCCCTCAACACACTAGTGGATGATACATGTTCAGTTTAGGCATGTGTAGTGAATTTACAGACAAATATGTATAGTATGTATGATAGGTCCTCCATAGGTCAAATACTGTCGCAGAATCGAGCGTCAAGGAACATAGTGGGATACTGTATGGTCTACATCATTTCACATAGGCCTACTATTGGCATTTCACATACTGGTTGGTTGGTTAAATCTAATACTTCCAGAATGTGCCAAATCTAACTATTATGAAAAGTTCTTTATTCGTATATTTCCTAAGTTCCTGTTACTTTATCAACTTCCTAAAAAACCGTTTACTTTAGACTCTTTAGACTTTAGGTGGTAGTAGAGGCGGGCGGGCTCACTCTCTTTGTTGACTTTGCTGTGTCTACCTCCCTGGAAAACAAACTTATTTAGCTAGCTTACTTGTACATCTAGTTTTACTAAAGTAAGAAAATATATCTAGCTAACGTTAGCCTTAATACGTTCCTAAGGCGTAATGATGACTGACTGACTTGGTACTTAGGTAGCTTTTCCTGCTAGCAAGGCCAACGACAACGCTGACTGAGAGTTAGCTAACAGTTAGCTAGCTAAAAATAATTAAACCAGCTAGCTAACGACGTTAGGACTACAAAATAGCGCTTGCTGAATGAAAAAAGCAACCCAAGTAACTAACTGACATTGGCGGCTAGATTTAATTAACACTATGTACGGAAGCAATCTTGCTAGCTAACATTACCATAACAGCTAACTAAGCTACCTTTAGAAAGTGAGCTTCGTGGCGATTACTGATTCACTAACCTCTCGCCGTTGTTTATCAAAACTCCTCCGTTTTGAGAATGATTTCGATTTAAAGCCATGTTCAGATAGTCTAATGTACTCTTCGTCAGGTACAGCTACACACTGGAAATAAGAGGAATGCCCCAAAAACCTCAAAGTGTTACGTCACAGGATCAGCTGTTTCATGTGCTGTGACTGCAATGTTCTGTTTGCCAACATTGTTTCCCATATTGTCAACAAGCCTTTGAATTGAGATTGTCATATAAATCTAGTGTGTTGAGGTTAGGTAGGATGTTTGAGATTGGTTTGGATGAAATAATACAGCATTGTGGTTGTGAAGAGAGCTGAGCAGGCCTAAGGAGTGTAAATGCTTTTCATATATGATTAATTATTGCTTAAATATCATGCATTATTTTATGTTTTTATAGAATGTGCTTCGAGTTTGCCTCTCAGTCATATTCCAATACTAGAACATCTAATGGGTGGCTATATATTCCAAATTGGGTTATATAATTCTGCTTGTACATCCAACACATATGTAATGGAAAAGCTAGTAGGCCAATTGTGTAATCAGTTTATGACTCATGAGTCATGACTTATGTATGGTCCAAAAAAAAGATGGAATACAGAAAAGAAAACTACATGTGAACATTTTCTCATCACTTAGTTTAACTATGTGTATATCATGTCCATTCCACTTTTAACTGACATGAGGCATGTCTCGTCTCAGTGGGACAACTTTTAATTTAGCTGCAATTATGTGGATCACATGAATTTACAAGTAATCTTGCTCTACGATCTTCCTCAAATTGCTACATGCAAAAAGTAGACTTCCAAGCGTTGTCCTATATAGATATTTGCATCATGTTCTGTGTCTGCATTACATGGGGGACAATACCATGCATGGGCACAGTGACAGTAGGCCTACTAAACACAGTGTTTATAGAATGAAGATACAACATTCTATTTCATTTTGTGGCTTCCAATATGTAGCAAGAAGATGGGCCTGGCTATGTAATAAAATAAGATAGTTCTTTATTAATCCCCAAAAGGGCACATTTGATTGAACCAGCCAATACATAACACCACCAATAAATACACAATAAAACACAACAAAGGACACACTGACATTAATAGCAGCACATCATCAATGAATATAAGTGCTCATGTTAAAAAGCCTCATAGCATAGGGACTGAGAAATGAGCATGGCAACTGTGAGAGAAGAGAAGGGGATTGCGGTTGTTATGTAATATTTGCATTTACTGACCCTGAGGTGAACATTAATTGCCTAGTATTGTATGCAGAGTGCAAATGTGCCATACACTACCTTCACTTTACTTTGACCTTTTAATCAAGGGTGATATGTCCTTATTTTCCTTCGGATTCAACATAGAATTATAATGAAAGTCCACAATATAGCAGAACTTTTCCCCACAGTAAAGAAAACAATGGGGTAAACGTTGGAAGGATCGCTTAATAATAAATCAAATGTATTCATAAAATGAAATGTTATCATTCATTCACGGATGTATTACATACAGCAGGCCACCATACAGTCAGACTGTGATAATTGACTTAATCACCTGTAGGCTAACAAAGCCTGACGCAATGTCCTGCCTTATCACTCCAATTACTGGTCTTGCAAGACACGTTTCTTCACTACACAAAGAAACCACACAAATACCGCGCAAAATTTTACTTTTGTCACAATATCTTATATTGTTCAATTGTGAATCATTTAACTAATTAAAACATAGCATAACCTGTAGCCTAACAATGCTACTTATGATTTGTGTGATGTTTGCATTCTTTGCGCCATATTACCGATGCCTTTCAACTCTCGTGCAGCAGAAAACCGCTCAAACTAGAGCACAAGATGCCCTGCCTCGAGTCACCTGCACCGCCCGACGAATACGCGCAGTGTTTGGTCAAGCGGTTCTTCATAACCTACACGTAAAAGGTAAATAGCCATTATATTTTAGCCCTCTATATCTGCAGATTTTGTTTGTTTAATTAGAATGTATGGTATGCTGGGTGATCTCATTTTCCCCAGACAGGTCTGGAGTCAGTGTGCCTGTGCCAAAAGCCAAAGAACATTGTGGAGTGAGAAGGGGAGAGAAGAATGGTACCCTTTCTTTCCAGAGTCGATATGACAGTTGCTACACACAGGTTGAGGTATGGTAATGTATTTTTTTAAATGTTCATTGCATTGAGAGGTCTTGGTCTGTGTGTGAACCTTCTGATTGCCATATCAAACCACTTTGGTTTATCTTTAGGGTGACACAGTGGTTGTGTCTTTGAGAGTCCAGCTGGACACAGGGGATCAATGGTACAGGGTCAGTATTAGCTGCCCCCTACTCAAGAAGATGGCCCAGAAACCCATCATTGGTCGCACCTGTGAGTTCATATAATGTCATAGGGAGTGAATTTAGATTATTTATCCCACATAGTGATTGCAGTGCCATTTAGTACCACCTCTGTAAAAGTCATTCTTCTAATTTACTTTCCTTTAGCACGATCAGGAAAATGCAGCATCCATAGAGCTTTGCGTGTGGACTGTGGTCCCCAGGATGTCTCCAATGATGGCTGTCTCAAACTGGGATGCTGCTATGATGACCATGACTCAACTTGCTATTACAGAATGAACAGTAATGGAATTAGTTTTGTGTGTATTTTGTACAATTGAGAACATGCTTCTGAAAGAAAGTATCAGCAGAGGAATAGTAACTGTTGTGGTGAGATTGGCGCATAGTGATATCAGAGATTAAATGTCAAGAATAACTCCTTGTTTCTGTCTCCTCTTGCGCTCAGCCTGTTCTCTGGATGGCCATTTTGTGTTCTCTGTGAAGGCAACAGACACTGACCCCCCAATCAACCCCAACAACCTTGCCGTCAAGGGTCAGCCACAGTGCTCTCCTGTAGCTACCTCTGCAGATACAGCTGTCTTTAAAATCGGGGTGAGGGAGTGTGGCACAAAGATGATGGTGAGTCAGTCGGCCTAGTTTACCTTCTGCCCTAAATCTACAGTAGTATACTTCTGTCCAGAATGCCTCTGGTAGTAGTATAATGCTGCTTTTTCTTGCAGTGTTGAATACTCTTAGGTATGCTAAAATAACTTGTTCCCCCTCTTATATTTACAGGTGAATGGGGATGTTGTAAGCTATGAGGTAGAGGTTGAGGAACTGCATCCAAAGATTACAGGCAAACATTCTCCCTTCAGGTAGCTGCTTATTTCTCTTCCTGCCTGTGGACAGTGCACTACAATTTGGACTACTTTACCATATCGTGGCTTTAACCAGAACCTAATTGCTTGAAACTGGAGTAAATGTTTTGAATGAGACTTGGTTTGTAGTCTGCAGGTCCAGTGTCAATACGAGGGGTCAGCTCTCCTCCACACTGATCTGTGGTCCTTAAACCCAACTAACCCTCCACCTGTGACTGCAATGGGGACTGTCCGAGTGCAGATGAGAATAGCCACAGGTACTGTAGTAAAACAATATGGTTTCCACAGACCAAGCAAGGGATGCCAAATCCAATCACTGCAAGTATATGGCATCAAGAGTTGTCACTTCACACACTGTTACACTGGTAGACCTCTATCATCCTGGCCCTTTTCTTTTTTCCAGATGAGTCCTTTACCTCTTTCCTCCCTGAGGACCAGCTGCCCCTGACCCTCTATCTGCATAAGCCTGTGTATGTGGAGGTGTCAATCGCTCCACCCTCCCCTGACCCCAGTCTCTCCCTGCGTGTGCGTGACTGCTTCGCCTACCCTGCCTCCAGACACTCCGTATGGACACTACTCTATGATGGGTGAGAGGGAGGGAGACACAAGTTTTCCTATACTGACTCAAGATTAATCACTGTGAATATGAAGACTGTCAATATACATTGGTTTAGTAGTCTCACTCCCATCCTTCTCCCTGACAGCTGTCCTAACCCTCTGGACAACATGAGGAGTTCTGTCCCAGTGGACAGTCAGGGGAAGACAACCTCTCACTCCCAGGTCAGGAGGTTTGATGTCAAGACCTTTTCCTTCGTGGACCCTGAGACGGGCAATCCCAGTGTGGAAGAGGTAAGGTCTATCCTATTTATCTGAAGAATCTGAACATTGCGTTAATATACTGAACAAAAATATAAACGCAACACGTAAAGTGTTGGTCCCATGTTTCATGAGCTGAAATAAAATATCCCAGAACTCTTCCATACACACACAAAGCATATTTCTCTCAAATGTTGTGCACAAATTTGTTTACATCCCCCGTTAGTGAGCATTTCTCATTTGCCAAGATAATCCATCCACCTGAAAGGTGTAGCATATCAAGAAACCGATTAAACGGCATGATCATTACAGAGGTGCACCTTGTTCTGGGGATAAGAAAAGGCCACTCTAAAATGTGCAGTTTTGTCACACAACACAATGTCTCAGGTTTTGAGAGAGCGTGCAATTGACATTCTGACTGCAGGAAGATCCACCAGAGTTGTTGCCAGAGAATTTGTTTATTTCTCCACCATAAGCTGCCTCCGTCGTTTTAGAGAATTTGGCAGTATGTCCAACCAGTCACACAACCGCAGACCACGTGTAACCACATCAGCCCAGGACCTCCACATCTGGCTTCTTCACCTGCGGGATTGTCCAGCCACCCGGACAGCTGATGAAATTGAGGAGTATTTCTGTCTGTAATAAAGCTCTTCTGTGGGGAAAAACTAATTCTGATTGGCTGGGCCTGGCTCCCAAGTGTTTGGGCCTATGTCCTCCCAGGCCCACCCATGGCTGCGCCCCTGCCCAATCATATGAAATCCATAGATTAGGGTCTAATTTATTTATTTCAATTGACTCATTTCCTTATGAACTGTAAAATTGTTGAAATTATTGCATGTTATTATTTTTGTTTGGTATATATTGTCAAAACAAAGATCTCTTGGTCCTCCATCTGCTAGTGTTTCCCAACCCTGATCATCGATGACCCAACAGTACACATTTTCATTGTAGCCCTGACAAGCACACCTGATTCAACTAATCATCAAGCCCTCAATGAGTTGAATGAGATGTGTTTTGTCCAGGACTACAATGGAAATGTGTACTGTTGGGGTACTGGAGGACCAGGGTTAGGGGAAAACACTGATTACTGAATCTTGTCTCTCAGGTGTACTTTTACTGCTGGGTGGAAATCTGCACAGAGGAGGAAGAGTGTAAACAACATTGCTCCATCACCTGTGAGTGTTTCAGGTCCCTATGTTCTACATTCACCCTAACACTGTGAATTGGGTTATTTCATCCAATAGTCATGCTGTCTCATCTTCTTCCATCCAGCACCTGATGGTGAGAGGGCGAGGAGGGAGTCTGGGTCAGATCGAGTCGCCCAGTTAGTCTCATTTGGTCCTGTTTTGTTGGATCAGAACAGTAAGGGAATCCTAGTGATCTGAATATAGGTAAGCACATTCTAAATAGGGGAGAGTGGGGTAAGTTGAGCCATTTTTTTTTTTTACATTCAACATCACTCTGTCAAGGGAAATGTAGTATTCTTTCTAACAAAGATATCTACTTATTTCAGGATGTGTATCCCTGGAAATGATCAGAATTAATTTAAGCGTTAGTTTTGAAAACATAGCTTGACCCCGAGTAGTTGAGCCACCTACACATTTCTGTACTGAATTAAATATTACCATCTTTTTAAAATCCTGTATATTTTTCACAAACACAATTGCTATTTTAATCAATTTAAGCATATTTCAACACAGGCTTAACACCTAACGTTGTACTTTTTTAAATACTTTTAACATATACCAGCGATAATGCCTTGCAATTATGCCTGGGAAGAACTCTTACATTTTCTCACTTGCCTTTGGCTCAACTTACTCCAAGGCAAACATTTTTACTATATTAACCCACACAACAACGATGCACTTTCATGCTAAGCTTAGGACCACATATTGAAGCTTATAGACTCCAACTGATGTATAGAACAATATTTAATGATTTAGTTTAGATCCAAGCATCATAACTTGCTTACCTCTTTTTCCATGTTTCTTTCTTCAGACTCCATGAAATTACATATTCATACCCAAAATGTCAACTTACCCCACAGCTGCTGTATGAGTGGAATAAAACTGACTAACATTTTCTCTTGCTGGCGGCCCTCAGCATTTCAGGTGTAAATGTACTCTGTCACGGTCATCTGTACCTCCATCCTGTTCTTCATCGAGTTGTCAAGTGGCAGAAGTGAAAATGGAAACCAGAAACAATGAGACTGGCCTACAGGTTGAACAAGCCCAATAAAGCACCTCTATACCTTTATTTATAATTGGTATTTTATTTCAACTACCATTAAATACCTTCACCTGCCATGTGCATTCCAAATGTTTATCACATGTATTATGCTGCCAGTTTGCCTTTGACACTTTGTTAAAGGTCACGTAAACTGAATACATAGTGCTACACCTGAAAGTAAATATCAGATATTAACGCCTCCTATCCTACAGCCCCAGAAATAGCAGAATACAAGGGTGTCTGTTGGAAAACATGAAGTGATCTTAAGATAATGATTCACAACTTTTGAATCAAATACCAATCAAACTTGAAGACTCCATACATTACTGTATCAGTGACAAACAAGAAGACTATACAAACAGAATAAATTGATATTTATTGACATCAATGGTGTGGTTAGGTGGTTTAAAAAACAGGAAGGTGGGGAGAATCTCAGAAGAAACTTGATTCAGTAAGGTCGGAACTTCCTCTGTGCTCTTAGCAAAGCAATTCGCTGTTTGTCCTCTTCAAACTTTTTCCTCAGTTCAGCGATGTCTGAAAGAGAGAATAACCCTTTTCAAAATGCAGAGTGACTGAGTAATAGGGACAGAGTTAGCAGTGAAGCCAGAATGACTGAACAAAAGTTAGTTTTGCACTAAAGAATAAAAGGATTTCACCACACATTGTGCTTCTGTTGTGATCAAATGACTAGAACCATAACTTACGTTCTTTCTGTGTGTTTCTGTGCTGCCAGGTGTAGAAGTTCATGAGCTCCTTTCGCTTCCTCTTTCTGCTCTCCTTCTGCAGAGCTTTCTGATTGGATACCTCACTGTGGGGGCGGGTCTTGGTACCGCTTTTAACCCTGGTAACTTTTACCCAGCCCTCCTCATCCTCCAGCTGCTCCTCAGCCTCCTCCTTTTGTCGCTCTGCCTCCTGGGTAAGAAAAAAAACATGTTAACAGAAATACCAAAATGAGTTGAGATTGAGATACAGGGGGAGAATTTGACCTCTTCTTTTCTCTTATCATAATCCTGCATGAAGGTGTCAACTGCCTCCTGTAGTTTGTCTGGCTGAGCAAATGACTGCTTGTACTGATGAATCCATTCTAAAGGCAAAGAAATAAAAGCAAGACAGAAGTGAAAGGCATGTTAAATACTGTATTAAATCTGGGTGAAATGTCTTTCCAATTTTATACATTCTGCCGATATTTAGAAAAGACCAAGCATCTAGAAGAGCACTTTAAAGCTCACTTACTCTGTAGACCTGTCCACACAGGTCGCTGCTCTGTGGAAACAACCAATGGGACATCATGGGGATGGGACTTCACTGCTGTAATACTGATGGCCTTCTGAAACACGATGTAACCCACTCTGAACCCCTGTAGGGAATGGAAACAGAAAAGGCTCAATACTGAAAAGGTGTCCATAGGCACTTCAATAATCAATCTGATCTAAACACTGAGCTTCGTTGTCCGGATTCAGGGCATACCTGTTTTTGTGCTGGTGTGAAATACTTGGCCAGCTTGGGTCCTGAGTGCTCAAAGGACCCTGGCTTCTCTCTCAGCTCCACAGACTGAACAGGACCAAACTGAGAGAAGAGCTCCTTTATCACACCCTGAAAGACAGCAGAAAGAGATTAGTACATTTATACCTTATTTAGCCACAGACAGCTGTAGCACAAACATTTTATTTTTCTGTAGACTTGCTAATAGTACAACAATCACATGCACACTGATTGGTAATTGACAGTCTTTACAACATAAACGTACCTCAGAGCAATATGGGGGAATGTTAAGGACAAACAGTGTTCTGTCGAGGGGTCTTTGTGTGGTTTTCTCTGCTCGCACCCGGTGCTCTTTTACACATATTTTGTGCTGGGCAACACTGTCAGTACTGAACTGTAGAGAAAGCACTGAGAAGAGTGGTTCAGTCAGAATACAGTCAAAACAGAAACATCTGTCTAGGCAGGCCCTAATACATTGTCTCCAACTCCAGGGAGACGCAGAGGTTACTAATGGCTTCAGCCTGAGAGTAAAACATAGTAGACAATATTTGCTTAAGCTACATGATGTAGTCCAAATAATATACAGACATCAAGTTGAGCGATTTTAATCGTTAAACACCAACAACCTCAAGACTCATGTGTTTACAAAGTTTGGTCTTGAAGCAAGCTTAAATTGAGTGTTCGACATACGTTGTGGAGTTAGCTAGCTAGAAGCAAGCTAGTGTGGTTGAAACAGAATGAGATCATGATCGAACTAACAAACTTAAAATTATATTTTTTTAAATCACATTCTCCGTTTACGTGTGTTATTTTTTAGCAATGGTTACCTGTAAAACCTCCTGGAATAACACAAGCCTGGTTGGCATGTTTCTTCTTGGACGGCGCCATCTTCTTTGCGACCTTTCACACAGGAAGTAGAAATGGATTGGTTGTAGTCTAAATATGCTTAATACAAATCCCCCCACCAAAAATGTTAATCCTACTTTTTGGAGGCTCTAGCTGTGTATCATAGGGATTCTCAAAATGGGGTCCAGGTGTACTGCAGGGTTCCGCTGCCAGATCTCAACATACATATTTAACATTTAATTTTTTTAAATTAATATTACTAACAGATTATACGACTTTTGGTCAAGGGATCCGTGGAATAAATGTAAAGTATGTAATAGAGCACTATGTAATAGTATTTATTTACAATGTATGTCCTTAGCCCTGGGCAACATGGGCCAAGGGAGGCTCAGGGATATTGGTATTCACAGTACGCCACCATTTATACATTTTAAAACTCAATACTATTCCCAAAATGAAGCTTTAAAACAGCAGCTTGCTCTCTGCCTCATGGCAAAACGTGTAGAATTACAGAATAGCTTTAAAGCTGGAACAAAACATGTCTGCCCATGACAAAATTAAAACCGCTACATTTTCTCTCAAATGCCAAGAGCAGGGTATTTTAAATGCTCCTTCCCAGGAAGCCATTCTTAAATTGCACTCGCGTTGTAATCTGTTTATGAGGGGGTCCTTGATGAATTTGCTATCACAAAAGGGATCTCCGGCCCCAAAAGGTTTTGTGAAGCCCGGTCTAGCAGACAAACAAAGACACTAATGCAAAATGATCTAAATTCTATTGAGAAATAAGGATATGAACCAATGATTTATATACACACACATCAATATGAACACATCTTTATAAAGCAACATATTTATTGGCAGTAATTAACTTGTACATAGATCTGACCTCACTACCATATCTTCATGACTGACATAAAAGGCAGCTGTAAAAAGCAATTTACAGACAGTTGAACATAAATTGAGCAAATTAGCATAACTTCTCTGAGCTGCGCAAAAAGCAATAGAGTAAAATAACAGTCACAAATAAGCATAGAACAACCTGAATGCCACAAAAAGGAGAATGGCAAACCAAATACCACAACGGAATACAAGCATGTGTACAAGTCATTCTGAAATCAAACTTTATATTATGTCCAGTACAAGAACCACTGTTGCCTGTAGTTCACAGTACAATTATCTCCATGGGTTTGTGCATCAGGTCATAGTGAGACCATCGGTTGGGGGAGAGAGACTCCAACCAGCACAAAACATCTCATGATTCCAAGAGGGGTGTTCAATGTGAACTATTTGAACAGTTGTAAAAGCGAACCATGTGATATCCCCCCACCAAATTTGATTAAAACAATAAATGAACAAATCAGACTGCCTCACATTGGTCGGTTATGAGACATGCATCTATGTAGTTCGCCATGGTTACAAATGGTTTTCTTTCCTACAAATCTGGACGACGGCACCAGTGTTAATTTGAGATGTTACAACCTGCCAATGATCGGTCACAATTTATACAAATACAGTATCATGCTATTTGATCATCTCAGTAGATGTCTCTGTCAAACAGGAGGGTGGATGTATTATGTGTTGTGTGACACGTATGTGTGTGGATGTACTAGAAAGTTATATCTTAATGCGGAAGGCTGTGCACTGTGAACCGGGAGACTCTGTGGTAGAGGGGGTCTGGACAGTAGATTTGAACAGGGCCTTGAGGATGGTCTGGGGATCCACCTCAGGTGTGGGTTGAGAGGAGGCTGGACGACCCCCGGGGCGAGACAAAGAGAGGGGCAGACCCTCTTTCCTTCCAGTGCCTGGAGTGTCACTGAGCCTCCTGTGAGAGAGAAATAGGGGATTTTATGTGATGCTGAAAGACAACGTGCATTGCAATTGGAAAGGAAGAAATCATGCACATTGTGGACTACAATTTAATACTTTGATTTGCATGCAACGCAACCAAGGGGGCAGTGAGAAATATGAATATAACAGAGACAGACAGAGGGAGACTTACAAAAGAATGGGCTGGTCTGAAGTGATGACATTCCCCTGTATGTGAAGATTGCACTTCATGGGCTGGCCTTGGGAAGAGAATGAATAAAGATTTAAGAAAGTAAAACCAATGCCTTCTCAGATAACTATTCATCATCACCTGCATCATTACCCGAGGCTGGTTCCCCAAAAACTCAATCAACCTTAAAATAAATGTTGCCCTTGTTGAAGGCCCTTACCATCCAGACAGCGGTTGTTGTATTTCCTATAGGCGCTCACAGCGTCCTCCTTCCTCACAAACACCACTTCAGCAATCCCCACCTTCACCAGCCTCGCTCGCTTCAAGGCACCGCACACACAGAACAGCTCCTGTGTACCGTCACAAGAACACAGGAAAAAGGTCAGTTGAATGTGCTAAATTAGTCATGGCTGCATCGTAAGCAGGTCTGCAATTTACACACACAGCTAGAGAGAATCTAAAACAGCAGAGAACTGAACATTGTGAGGCACTTACCACTATGTCCTCTTCAGTGACACGGGGGTGCAGATTATTCACTGTTATTTTAGTCCCCTCCAGAGGACTGAAGGTAGGCTGAAGGGGTGCACCAAAACACTTTACAGTCAAATACAAGTCACACCAACACAATAAGCCAATGCTATGCTTTATGTTAATCTATCGTCAACGAGAGAGAAGTAGGTTGATTACGGACCCCAAGGCTTGCAATGCTGCCAACTAGTGATGTTAAAGGCCCAGTGCAGTCCAAAATGTGACTTTCCTGGTGGCAGTTATATGTTGAACACTTAATACTCAATTGTTTGAAACCTGGACACTTTCCTTCATATGAAAAAATGTCAGTTCCTTTTACGCATGCAAAGCATCTTCTGTTGGTCACATAATTTTACTGTTTAGAACTAATTTAACCGCTGGTTAGAGCAGGGGTGGGCATTGGTGTCACACTTTTTCTCCATCCCTAGCAAACACAGCTGGTTAATCAAACTGCATTCTAAACTGAAGATCATGATTAGGTGGTTATTGGAGTCAGGCGTGTTAGCTGGGGCTGGGGCAAAACTGTGACACCAATCAGGACCCCGAGGACTGGAATTGCCCACCGCTGGGTTAGAGATATATACTTCGAGATTTGACAAGGAGGCCATTTATCTACTTCCCCAGAGTCAGATAAACTTGTGGATACCATTTGTATGTCTCTGTCCAGTATGAAGTTAGAAGTAGTTTTGCAAGCCAATGATAACTAGCATTAGCACAATGACTGGAAGTCTATAGGTATCTGCTAGCATCCCTACCAACACATTCCTATAGAGATGACCTTATGTAATCCAGTGCTCCAGTAGCTGAGTGAATGGACATGTGAAGACTGACCTGTGGGGGTGGAGGAGGCTGGGAGTTGGGCTCCGCTGTGGGCCCTGCCTGCCTGAGGGTCCTGGAGATGGGCTGTAAGGCGAGAGCAGAGGAGCGAGAGGCCCCTACACTAGGGTTGGGTCTTGTGGGTGCCACAGGCACTGGGGGACGAGGAGCGGTGTACGCATCGTTTTTGACTACTTTAGTGATGGGGGCTGACATAGTGAAAGGGCAGCCCAGGGTGCCAGGCTGTTGGAGAAAGAGAGGAAGCATTGAAACTTTTCAGTGAATGAATGGAACGTTGAGAGTGAGACACCAATGCAGCCAGTGTGGCAGTATTAAAGGGATATTTGAGTTATATTGAATAATAAAGAATTACAGATAATTTAGGAAAAAGCAACAGAAAGAGAGAAAAGTTAAGAAAACATAGCATAGTCTTCACACCCGTGACTGCAGCATATGGTTGCCAGTAGTGGTCTTCATCTGTTTGCTAGGGATATCATCATCACCTGAGAAAGACTGAGTGAGAGATGGTACGTTACTCACATATGCATTGCTGTGACGCATGACCAGCAGAAATCAACCAAATTCAGTTGATATACGCTAAAGAAAACTTTATTATCTAAGACCATTTTGATCAATTCTGCCATCTAACTTCTGATTCTTATCTTTTCAAAAAATGTCCCTTACCTGGGAACCCCTGCTTGGCATTTTCATACGGATCCCACTTGACATCCCTACCGGCCTTTGCTGCTAAAAAAAAAGTGAAATAATATCATTATTCAGAAGAAGGTGAATTAATATACTTGACTCTAAAAGCATGCTACAAATAACTAAATAGCAAATAAGTCTAGTTGAACTTTAAACTAATTTCCAATTAACTTCAGCTAGCAACTATGTTTGGAGTGAAGCTATGCTTTACCACTATAAACAATGCAATAATTTGCATTCTCTCTTATCCGTGCACATCTTGAGCGACAAGTGGGTAAATTCTGTCTAGTAGCTAAGCATGGATAATATTAGAGCAGATCCTGGACCTGTGGTTACTATCACTTTGGAGCCAACTGTCAGCCTGATCACTTACCTGGATGGTTTTGGTGATCTTCATGGGTGCCGCCATTCCTTGGCTTGGTGGAGCTCCAATGGTCCTCTTGAGGCTCAGCCTATCACGAGCATCCATCATCCTCTTAGGTGCACCCCCCAGCTGTGGCGTAAACCCAGCTCTAATGTTCATTCCTTGTAGGTTGGGGGTAAACTGCCTGGCATTTGCACTGGCAATGTCGTTGGAAGTGTGTATCTGTATCTGCTGCACATGTGTCTGTAGCTGTGCTGCTGGTATCTGCTGTAAACTCTGTGGGGTAACATTAAATGTATTCTGTCCTCCTTTCCGTGAGTTGATCATCTGTCGGGCATCCTGGACCCCACCTGCTCCTCCTCCGCCACGGATTCGGAAGCGGGCATCTTTCTGGCCAAGTTTCTCTCTTGCATCCTTCACTTGAAAAGCTGGAGGAAGCGAAAGCAGGACAAGAGTGAGCAGAAGGCAAGAAACCATTCCAATGCCTGATCTGACTTGCAAGAATGCATAACAGAACGTAATGTAGTCCAACAGTACAATGTGTAGTTTGAAACAAAATATTATTTTGTAAATGGGGCTAAGGTAAGAGAGACATCCAGATCAGATCACTTGAAGTCTCAATAAGCATTTTTCATGTCCACTTGACACAAAATCAATCCGTCAAATGGAATTACATCCCTCTACTTCTCAATAGGGCAATAGGCAGGGCCTCACACAAAATACCTGCTTTAACTCTGGCAAAGGCTGGGGCATGTATTATTTTACCCATTACCCTGAGCATTGCTCTAAAAGCTGTTCAGAATTAAATAATTGTTTGAGTTCCAACAAAGTCATTCTGTTGAATATTTGATACTACTGAAAGGCTATTTGCCCTGCAGGCCAGGTCTTGTTTTTGGTTACCAGTTCCTCCTCCTCCACCAAGTCTCTGTCTGACATCTGTCATCCCAATTTTCTGTCGGGCATCAAAGGTCCTCCCGACCCCTCCAGCACCCCTGCCGAACATAGGCCTGAAAGACAAGAGGAAGAGGTCGACATTGGTGTCAACTAGTGGTAGCCCAAATCCTCCATGATCTAATATCCACATTTAGCAAAACACACATGGAGCTCGTTTAACACCAGCTATAGTATTTGATTGTGTCCTACATTCAGTATGGCTCTCTAGGTATACTCAAAGCGATATACAAAATCAAATAGTGTAACGTTAAATGTTATGATATGCGCTCCTTGTGTTTTCCAAAATGTGAATATTAGATAATGGAGGACTAGGCTACAACTAGTTGACTACATATGGCTCTAGGTAGAGAATCTACAAGACTGCCTGGCGCTCTGTACCATATCTATAGGTATACTAACTAGTTACGCTAAACGTTTCTGCGTTTGTAACCATTGTTAGTTTATAGCTAACTACCGAACGTACATTCCAGCGAACTGTTTACCTTATTCGGTCATTTTTTTGGTCGATAGCTAACTTACCGTCATCAATTGTTGATAAAACATTTTTTAACCTAGTTAGCTAACAAGTTAAACGGAGCACTGATAAATAGCTAGCTGCGCGTATTTTGCTCATTGATATCAGGTGTAGCGATAGATAGTAACGTTAGCTACATGATTGTAGCTAATCCAACGGCGAGTACAGGCCTTGAAAGAGGACCGCTGAGGAACTGAAATAGCCGAGGCTTTCTGGAAAATGAATTTCTTCATTACGTTGAATGATACAACTCAAGGCATAACGTTCATAAATTGCATTCAAACTCATAAATTGCTAAATTAATACCTTTTAATTGTTTCTTTGTTGTTGAAACCGCGTCGACGTATCACTTCGTCCAAAGAAATATCTTCCATCTTCTTTGACTCAAACGCATGAGTGATCGTAACTGGACAGAGAAAAACGAGAAGAGACTATGGAAGGCAAGTTGGATCAAAAAAAGCGAACTCATAAAATAATAGCTCCTTGAAAAACTACATTGTTGACACCATAATAGAATTACGTATACAAATTAAATATATCTATGTTGTTTGAAATACCAATACAGATCTATTTTACTCTTACATTTGTTTAGCAATATCTAAATACCAGAATGTATTATTTTAAGAGAAATTCATATTTTATACGGTTTTAAAGGCCTATTAGGTTATGTGAAGTGTCAATGATCACATCAATGCCATTCATTGGTCATTATCAATTAACAAAACATGATAATTTTAACATAAAACATAAACAAATGTAAATAAATTGCATAGGCCTTAGAGACCTCTGGTATCGATTGCTCTTCACGAAGTAAAAAAAATAAAAAATGCCGGGGGTAAAATAAACGTTTTAACTTTCCCATCAACCTTTGCGCTCCAAATAGCTTGAAACCAGTGTAAATAAGTAAAATCCCGTTAGAAAAGCTATATTTTTACCTGATTAAATTGAGGAATGAAAACGTACAATTATGTATCACATAATGAGCTCAGAAAATAAAATGCAATTGTAGGTTTATACTTTTTGAAGTGAACACCAATGTTAAATACCACGAGTGTAATAGTCTGCATACAGAGGTAAGTAAATGCCCTCGACCATCGATTGGTTATGCCTTAAACTGATGAGTAAGGAAAATAACGACGCGGGGTGACGCCCGTGTCCTCGCCTAGATTTGCGAGATCAATTTTTGAACGGGTACAGGTCCGCCTGTTTAGGTGACTCACCTACTTTGTGAGATGCCTTGCGGGACATGGATCTGCCCCGACCTCTCATGTAAAATATAAACCTCTTTCGGGTTACTGACACAAGGTTACACAGAACCAGAATGGAATTATATTTTCCATGATTGTAACGTACTATTACATTAAAATAGTACTTACTTCACCTCTCCAAAACCTTTTTCAACATAAAGAACATCTATGCCTTCTATTTCTCTAACCACGTTCCATCAGCAGTTTTTATGCGGGTAATGTCATACTGTATATTTAAAAAATGAAGACAGAGTAGGCACATTAGCTATTTAACAAACAGTTGTTGTGACAAAATTAGTTGTAGTTGAATATGCGATGAAAACACATTATACTTTAGATTTATATTTGGTACATCAAAAGTTAATGTTGTGTGCACCACGTCATCACGCTCTGATTTTAATGTTCAACATGTCAGTTTGGTGGAAACATACCCACTTATGCTGATTAGGGAATATATACATCTGTTGCCAATTGGATGGAAACCTAGATAATAACTACGTTTCCATTCACAGTTTTTATGAGTAAAGTCATACCCTATGAAAAAAATCCGAAAGCTGTGATGGAAACATGAAGTTTCGGTACAATTGTATAATTGCAGACAGGTAATTTGTTCCTTTCTACATGGTATTATTAATTATGGGTAAAATGGCGGTGGAAACGCCTTTATGCGCAAATATTGATCTAATAACCATCATATCAAACTAAACTTGGGAGTCACACAAAGTCAACATGGTGGGTGCTCCTCCCACTACGACCCGGGAAACCATGCAGTTTATTAGGCTACAGATTAAATAATTTATGATTAATTTCACAGGGTGGTGAAAGTGCACGGTGATGTTGATGCTTCTTTCCAATAAATATTCAAACACGTCATCACGCCCAGATTTTTATCCGCAACAAGTCCGTTTCTTGGAAACACCACTGGTGAGAAAATGCGCATATTTTCTTTTTACGGATTTTTAAATATTCACATGAAAATCTGTTGTCGATGGAAACCTAGTTAATGACCATAAATTGTTTCCGGAATTTCCACCAAAACCCGAGTGCATTTAACTTTGTGCCACAAGGTGACAGTATTGTATATATATTTACAAACATGATAGGCCAAACAAAAAGGTAGGAACACTGAAACCAGGTAGGCAAGTATTTATTTCACCTTTATTTTACAATTGCGACCTGGCCAAGATAAAGCAAAGAAAATGTCACTATAAAGTTATAGAAGCATATAGAGCCAAATTAATCAGGTTGTGTGTGTGGGTGTCGGTGTTAAGGGCATGATATAGTAGATGATTTTTAACTGATCATTATTTGACATATAATTTCCTTCCTGACCATGTGTGAGCATGACTAAGTATGATGCCTTGTATTAGTGTCCCATATCTGTATTTTCTCAATGCATGCCTCCCTCATCCATCCTACTGTCACTACCAGACCTACCACAGCCAAGTGGTAAAACACCTTCCCATGCAGAGCGGGACACAGGAAAAATCAGATGAATCAATGTGAAAGGTCTCTCATGTGGTGAAATATAATTTCAACCACAAAAAAAATGTATTTTGTAGCCTCCTTTCCAGTCCGTAATGAAACAAGGTTCCATTAATTCACCATAAAAGTCAGTAAAAAAGTGTTAATTATGTTTCTCAGTCATTTCGTGGAGGGGTAATAACCAGAGGCGGTATAGATTCTAACCATCTCTGGTAGTAATAACCACTAAAGAGCAGTAGCGGTGCGTGGGTAAAATCACTGGGAAAGCCAAGCCAGAAAAAACGACAACATACACCAATGACAAAAAGTATGTGGACACCTGCTCGTCGAACATATCATTCCAAAATCATGGGCATTAATATGGAGTTGGTCCCCCCTTTGCTAATAGTGGCGCAGCGGTCTAAGGCACTGCATCTCAGTGCTTGAGGTGTCACTACAGACACCCTGGTTCGATTCCAGGCTGTATCATAAATAAGAATTAGTTCTTAACTGACTTGCCTAGTTAAATAAAGGTTAAATAAATAAATAACAGCCCCCACTGTTCAGAGAAGGCTTTCCACTCGATGTTAGAACATTGCTGCAGGGACTTGCTTCCATTCAGCCATCAGAGCATTAGGCCTGGCTCTTAGTCAATGTTCCAATTCATCCCAAAGGTGTTCAGGTATTCAGGTCAGGGCTCTGTGCAGGCCAGTCAAGTTCTTCCACACCAATCTCAACAAACCATCTGTATGGACCTCGCTTTGTGCACAGGGGCATGGTCATGCTGAAACAGGAAAGGACCATCACAAAACTGTTGCCACAAAGTTGGAAGCACAGAATCATCTAGAATGTCATTGTATGCTGTAGCGTTAAGATTTCCCTCCACTGGAACCAAGGGGCCTAGTCCAAACCATGAAAAACAGACCCAGACCATTATTCCTCCTCCTCCAAACTTTACAGTTGGCACTATGCATTGGGGCAGGTAGCGTTCTCCTGGCATCCGCCAAATCCAGATTTGTCCGTCAGACTGCCAGATGGTGAAGTGTGATTCATCCCTTCAGAGAATGCTTTTCCACTGCTCCAGTGTCCAACGGCGGCGAGCTTTACACCCCTCCAGCCGACGCTTGGCCCTTAGGCTTGTGTGCGGTTGCTCAGCCATGGAAACCCATTTCATGAAACTCCCAGAGAACAGTTCTTGTGCTGATATTGCTTCCAGAGGCAGTTTGGAACTTGGTAGAGAGTGTTGCAATCAAGGAAAGCTGATTTTTACACGCTATGCGCTTCAGCACTCTGCGATCCCGTTCTGTGAGCTTGTGTGACCTACCACTTCGCAGCTTCGCAGCTGAAGTGAGCCGCTGTTGCTCCTAGACATTTCCACTTCACAATAACAGCACTTACAGTTGACCGGGCAGCTCTGGCAGGGCAGAAATTTCACAAACTGACTTGTTGGAAAGGTGGCATCCCATGACGGTGCCAGTTTGAAAGTCACTGAGCTCTTCAGTAAGGCCACCACTGCCAATGTTTGTTTATGGAGATTGCATGTCAGTGTGCTTGATTTTATACACCTGTCAGCAACAGGTGTGGCTGAAATAGCCGAATCCACTCATTTGAAGTGGTGTCCACATACTTTTGTATATATAGTGTATGAGCTGTGATAATTGCTTGTTTGTTCTATAGTTTGTTCTTAGTTCATATGCCTTGCGCCGGGATATATACCTAAGGCAGAGATAATAAGAAGACACAGTGGCAGAATAAATTCAACCACACCTTTGTTTCATCACAAAACCGGAGATTAATCTCTGTCTGGTAAAGTCCACAAAGCATATTGCATGTAACTGTCACAAATCCCGCCGAAGATGGTGCCTCTTCCTGTTTGGGTGGCGCTCGGCGGTCATCGTCGCCGGCCTACTAGCTGCCACCGATCCCCTTTTCTGTTTCAGTTAGTTTTGTCTGATTCGTTTCACCTGTTTCTTGTTTGGGTTTTGGGCTATTTAAACCCGGTAGGCCCACCGGCTTTTGTGCGGGCTTGTTTTTCTGTTCATGGTGTGTGGATTATTGTGGATTCTGTTTTTCCGGACAGTTTCGTCCTGTTTGTTGGACTGTGTATTTATGCGCCCTTATGTGTGGCTTGACCGTTACTCTGTTCTTGGAATAAAGATCCACGTTTTGAACTACCCTGCTCTCTGCGCCTGACTCCTCCACCCACTACTCCTAGAATCCTTTACAGTAACAAACCATTTCATGACCTACAGCATGGTGAAGAAAGTTGATGTTTCCGACATTTTACGGACTACTAAACAACTATTGATTTAGAAACATTGAGAGTTACTGCAAGCCGCAATGAAAACAGGAGCTGCCTCCACTATTTCAGCACCATTTCATCTTCGACATTTCAACACCATCAAATCTCCCATTCTTAGTCTAATACAGGGACAACTAAAATATACCAAAAACAATTTAGTCCAATGTAAGATAAATAGGATGTGGCTGTCAATGGTTCTGATTTGTGTCTGTATGTGCGTTCATGCAAGTAGAAAAAACATGTTGACGCACCCTACTTGTAGAGAAACGCCAATGTCATCCTGCTCTCTTCCCTGTTGACACTTGTATTTTTTGTTGCCCTAAGCTACCTGGCTAAAATGCTTGCTCGCTAGCCTAACTTCCTTTCATGGGCAATGTTAGCTAGTTAACATTAGCCTTCTATATCTAGTTACAACCTACATATTGACCTTCCATCCCCTCAGTCCAGGGGCACAATGTATTTTATGATTGGATCAGAATCGCCGTCATTGGCGAGTACGGAGAATTAAGTAAAACCACAAGTCCAAATCCCTATCCCCATCCATGGGTAATTTAGGAAAGGGACAATTTTAGCAAGCTAGACACTGGAGTACAACACAATGAGATGCAACAATTCAAGTTGCTATGATCAATGACATATTTCTCTGTGACAGGGGTAAAACCAAATACAAACTGGCTTCCCTTGACACTTTTTTGGAGTTTATCTCAGCGCTGATTGGCTATTTTATTTATCTTTTTTTTATATGAAGGGGGACCAAATGCTCGCTCGCTGGCTTCCCTTGCATACCTCCTTGCATTCAATACTACGGGCGACAGAAATGTCATACCCTTTATGACCAGACCGCATGAGATAGATGGCCTACGCATACAGAGAAAGAGGGGCGCTGTTTTGCTCTCTTGGATACTTTCTCTGGTGAGATACATTCAACCTCTTGCGCATTGAAGAACATTCTGAAAACGCAGAGACGAAAAATACATTTGTATTTGTAAAATTGTATTGTATGTATTGGTAAAATTTTGGGGGATTTTCTGGCTTCCCTTGGCATTCATGAATACACCCCACTGCTTAAATAGCATCTGCTGACTTAGCCTCTTCCTCTCTGCGACTATGTTTGGTAAGAAAACACGTCTCCCAGAATGCACTCGCTTACAGTCCCGAAACGTCCACACACACATAGCAGTTCTTCAGCGCCTCCGTCGGATGAGAGGATCAATTCTGTAGCACAGCGCCGTTACAATTTGCAATGGCTGCAGCTTTGTCCCGTGCTCTCAAATTGCCTGGTAAGAGACGCGTTGCAATTATTTGGGAAATAGATATAAGGGTTGATTGGGTGAAAAGGATGTTGTGTAGTCTTTGTACCAGTCGTGTTTCAATGTTGTTTTGGTGTCATTCTGTTAGCTCATGTGAGCTAGCTAGAACAGCCAGCTGTGGCTAACGTTACAGTAATGTTGATTGCAATAACACAAAATAATGTTTTTATTTGTTTAATGACAGTCCAGAATTGAGAGATGAAATACGATACTTATTTTCAATGTTTGATATTTCGTTTCTTTTCAAGCTTTAATAGAAAAACATTGCATCATTCACAATCCTATGTGGCGCAGTAGCTAGCTACTGTACAGTACAGTAAGGTGCCTCATCGAAGTCGCTTGATTGCTCAGTGCTCACTGTCATAATAATGCTATAACGGATTTAGCTACTTGCTTAAATCTCGTGTTCAACAAATAACTACAAATAAGGCCATGTAATGGGGGTCATTCATTTAACTTGGCAATCATGGTCATGCCAAACAATGAACAATAGAGTCGGCAAGAGTACAAACAGATCTGGGACCAGGGTAGAACATAATTCATTTGGTGTTAAAATAAACAATGTTTGAGTAACTTCCCTGTCCTTTTGGGATGCTTGTCGTTCTATCAGGCACCACCATGCTCTATCAGATCATTCTAGTTTTCACCTTGGCCTTGTTTCCTGAACAGATCCGTAGACCTCTGACCTGCAGTCAAATGACCAAATCGAGCGCTAGTGGCCTCAAGGGTGGAATGTTATTAATATTTTTCAGAATGTCATAATTAATAAACATTATCTGGTGTTTCTATGTCATAAGTTTTTGTTATATTTCAGTCTTCTGTGATATATATTAAGTGTAATATGGGGATGCAAACTCGAAATGTAATACATTTCAACTCTATATCTGACATTTATTTTTAAGCCCATAATCATGTGAGTCAGGTGGATACTTTTGTTTCAAAGTAGATTTGTTTAAGACTACCAAGAAACACTCTGTGTGACCCTGATTTAGCCCACTGCAGTAAAAGGTTAACCGTGTGTGTCTTTGTGTGTATGTCCCTTACAGGGAAGAAGGGCTCGGAGCTTGGAGAGTATGACCCCCTCACTCAGGCCGACAGTGAGGACGAGAGCGAGGAGGACGACCTGGTCCTCAACTATCCCCGCAATGGCCTGGGGAGGGGCAACTGCATGGGTACAGGTACCTCAGAGCTGAGAGGGAGCAGAACAGGGAGGCTCGTAGGGGATGAAGAGGAGGCAGAGGAGGAAGAGGAGGCTGACGATGAGTGGAGAGAACGGCTCCCTGGAAAAAAGAGGCAGGAGAGAGAGGAGAAGGGCATGCAGTACTGGAGCCAGAGGGAGACAAACAGGGATGAGGGAGTAGATGATGGAGGGGGGCTTGGGGCCTCTGGTGGCCCTGGATTGGGTGCCAGTGCTGACCCGGACGGGAAAAGGGCTAAGGTGAGGGGAGCCATCCGGGCAGCGTTTTTCCTGGTGCCTCTGGTCTGTGCCATGCTGGTGGTGCTGCTGTGTGCCTTTCTGGTGCCTTGTCAGCATGGGGAACTGGACAAACGGCCACAGTGGGAGAAAGAGCTGGGTGATCATGTGGGAGGTGAGTGAGGAGTCTAATGTATAAACAATACACATGAAACAGACTACAGTTTACCCGTATGTTGCTGGTTGCTGATACCAATACACCTCTCTCTCACAGCAGAGAAAGAGAAAACTACAGGTCAGGTCCGACTGGTCAGACTCTGAGTACACTAGTGCTTTAGATTAAGATAAGCACACAGTCAACATTACAATAAAGTCAACTGTATGAGAAAGCAGTTGAGAACACAAAACTCAGATTTAGCTGACTGTCTTTGTCAGGGGGTGGATATTACACAGTCTGGATTACTATGATTACACATTACCGTGATTATTATAATAGCATATTAGCAAAGCAACCGCAGGTCTAGTTTAGTAAATAGTAGTTACAAACCGTTCCTGTCTGTAACAGTGTTTTTCCTCTTCTTCAGGTGTTACCCCACCTCCTCTTGCACTGTGGGATGTTGACAATGACTCAGTTGAGGATGTGCTAATAGGAGTCACTCAAAAGAGCAACAATACCCATCTCTCCCGTTCTGTGGGGAACAACAAAGGTATCTATGGAAACAGCAAAGGGACATTGTTGTAGTAACGAAGAGGATATTTTCAACCCTAATTTTTAGGCGTTATTCTCTCTCAAGCCCATCTCCTCACTGTACACCATAAAAATCTACCAGTGATTATGTAATATTAATCTCCATATCTAATCCTGCTAGCCCCAGTAAACTGCTGAGAACATACAATTTGCCACACGTAATAAACCCCACCCACCTTTAACCCCTTCTCTTTCTCCCTCTCTGTCTCTCCCAGAGTACAGTGTGGTGGCCCTATCTGCATTCAGTGGTGAGGTGCTTTGGAGGAGGGTCCTCAGGGATCCTGTGGAGTCCATCCAGTGTGGGCTGCAGTACGAAGCACACCCATCACCACTGCCAGCAGGGGGCGCTGCCCTCAGAGCACTCCCCAACAGCGCCATTCCCCTATCTGCCCAGAGAGACAGAGCTAGCGGCCCCGTGTGTCTGCTCATTGAGTCTGCACACCTCACTGCTGTCAACGGCACCACAGGTCAGACAACAACCACAGAAATGCATGGCTTTTAATGGTTCAGTTTCACAGCTACAAGCATGAACATTTTAGAAGTTGTGTAGATGTATTAATAATGTGTTGAAGTTAATAGTTTAATGTTCATTAAGGAGTAACCTATTGTATTTTCCTCCTCAGGGAAGAAGCTGTGGTCAGTAGCCCCAGGGGAGATCCAGTCCCAGGCAGTTTCTCTGCCAGATCTCCAAGGTGACTCTGTTCCTGACTTGCTGATTGCCACTTTACCTGCTGACCAGGTATGACAATCTCGGGCTTGGCACCTATACATATTTATTGCTGTAATAAGACAATTGTTACTATATAAATCATAATATTATTATTACAATATAAACCATAATCCCAAATCTTCAGAGTCACTGTGTTAACAACACTCATTTTCCAGTCAGTCTAGAATACTCCCACCAAACTGTCTCAAACTTATTTTCAGGTATCTGACCTCTCACTGCTCCTGCTGTCTGGGCTGACTGGAGCTCTGCTTGGACATCCCGTGACCTTTAACCTCACAACCTTTAATGTCTCTGGAAAGCTGATTGGTCCCCTGTTTCATGAGACACAGCTGGGGGCATATTACATTTTATTTGGACTAGGTAAGGGATACACTTTATATCAAGCACAGTGACTTTGAACAATCTGTTTCTCATCTGAAATGACTAAATGTCTGATAATGTATCTGCTATACTAACTCAGGCACTGTAGAGGCTGTATCCCTGGGAGATATTTACACTCGGGCTACTGGAAAAACACCCATATCCCCTGGTCTGAGACTGAAGGACCCCGGCTGGGAGAAGCTTAGGAAAACCAACTCCTCCCTCATACACATCTCCAGGTAAGGCTAAAAAAGTGCTCGGTTACACAATTACAATAGAGTGCGTGTTTGAACGACTGTTTGACTTTCTCTGTCCAGTGGAACTGAGCAAGTGGAGTTCTTGGTCCCCCTAGTGGCTGGCTTGTGTAACAACCACAACAGCCTGGACTCCATCTCCAACCTCAACTCCAGCCGCAGTGACTGGGTGCTGGTGTGTGGCAAGCTCTCCAGCAAGCTCTCTGTGCTGAGAGAGAAGGACGCACACACCGAGTGGACTCTTACCTCCTCAGCCATACACAGGTAGGAAATATGGTCACCATGATATATGGAGAAGTTTATCATTAGGGTGTATATGACTAAGCATTAAAAGGGATAGCTTCAAGTTGTATTGTCACGTGCACAAGTGCAGTGCCTTTCTTGCAACACTTTCCCCAAAAATACAGAAATCAATATATAAAACTATAAAGTAATACCCTATAACAGTGGTTTTCAAACCTGAACTAGCTCAACTACTCAAGGGCTTTGTAATTAGCTGACAAGTTGAATGGGGTGTGCTAGCTCTAGATTAGTTCAAATATATGGAACGACTGGGGATCCCCGAAGGAGAGGTTTGAAAACCCCTGCCCTATAAAGTTATAGAACTAAAATAACCTGAATCATTTATCATTGTCTCAGTCGTCCAGCACCAGGCCAATTCAACGATGATGGAATCCCAGATCTCCTCATACAGAAGTCTGGCGCCCCTAGAATGAGAAAAGTATAATCTCTTCTACAAACACTTACACCTATAGCTATTATACTTCTCAGACAGTTGTACATATTTACAAAGATGACCATCCATCTCTCTGTAATCTCAGGTTCAGGTGGTTGATGGAGCCAGTGGGCTTAGTCTGTGGGAGACAGAGTTTATTTGTCCACGCCTTGACCTGGAAGGTACCTCAATCATGACATCTGGTCAATCAGCTTTCCTTTTCTGGGCCGGTGACCCTGTCAGACCACCAAAGAACCTCACCAAGACAACTGTAAGTCCCTTGTTAAATACTTATAAGGAGAAGGAATACATTTTTCTATTGGAGAACGTGTTATGTTGGTTCATCCTTCATAGGTATAGGCACAAGGGCTGGGGTCAATTCCAATTTCATTTGAAATTCCAATTAAATATTTGAATTCACTCATGAAGTGGATAATTTATGTTGAATTCAATTCTAATTTCAACAATCATCAAGTTATGGAATTAGACTGTTTGAACTGTTTGAATTGGAATTAGACTGTTTGAACTGTTTGAATTGGAATTAGACTGTTTGAACTGTTTGAATTGGAATTAGACTGTTTTGTTTGAATTGGAATTAGACTGTTTGAATTGGAATTAGACTGTTTGAACTGTTTGAATTGGAATTAGACGGTTTGAATTGGAATTAGAATGTTTGAACTGTTTGAATTGGAATTGTAAAACATTTTGGGAATTTAATATTTGTACATTTTCCAGTTAATGGAATTAATGCAGTTATTATTGAAAAATGTACTGCAGGATTTGTTTTAAATAATTTAAACTTGTATTTCTATATTTCCAGTATAACTAGGCTGTGTGAACATGGATGTGATGAGCCTGAAAGCCTGAGGGAATTTAATTTCTAAATTTAATTTGTGGAATTGTTGGGGATAATATTAAATTGGGAATTCAATTCTTGGAATTTACCTAGCATTGGAATTGAGAGGAATTTACTTATTTATGAATTCAAAGACTGACTGTAGTCATTTAGCAGACGCTTTGGATAATTGACTAACATTTCATTTTTATTAAATTAAATTGAATTTACAGGAAAGAGAATTGAATTAGAATTGAATTAGTGGAATTAACCAAAACCCTGCTGCCAGAATGTTAACAATAGCCAATGTTCAGGTTGGCAGTTGGAAGATAGAAAGTCCCTTTTGGTGTCTCTCCTGTAATTTGTGGAATTAACCCCAACCCGATAGGCACAAATATGTAATCCTTTACCTATCGTACTATGGAGATCAGTAGTTGAAATCTATTTGAAGTCTTGCTCTGTTAACAGGTGGCACCAGGGGCGGTTCAAGCCATGCCAGTCATCCGAAAGCTCTACATGTTACATCCTGCATATCCCACAATCCTCCTGGAGCTCGCCAGCACCACAGACACCATTCTTACTGCTGCAGGTGATACGTGCTGTGCTGTATTTATTATTTTATAATTGTGCATATGATTATGGCTGTTAATAGCACTGCTGATCAACTGTTTCTCCCCTTTTCTCTGTCTTAGTAAGTTACCAAGAGCCGCAGAAGGATGCCTCCTACATTACTGTGTCCTCCCGGCCTACCTCTGGCCTGGGGCCTGGGTCTCGGGTGGTGAAGAGCACGAGCCTCAGGGCAGCAATCACTGCTGGACAGATTGTGAGGCTGGGAGAGAGCAGCACCGCAGGGGTACCAGTCAGACCTGGAGTATTTGAGATAAACAAGTTCTTCAGGCGTCTCACCTTCAAAAACCATTAGGTAAAAAGTTGAGGGAACAGTAAGTATGTCCAGAATATGCTTTATATGACATGATGTTTGTGGTGTCTGTGTAGTTAGTTTCGGATGACGGAACACACCGTTTTGTTTTCCTGTGTAGACAGGAGTTATCATTTGCTGGTTCTACATGATCTGAGGGAAACCACTGGCGGGATCAAACCTGTGGAAACACCAAGTGAAGGAGATTTATCTCAAGCTGTTTACATTTCCACTTTTGTCCAAAGTACGATTTTAATTTCTATTATTACTCATCTCACTTTCTGACAAATATTTATTTTGCTGTATTTGTATTATATGTGTATATATTATGAGTTGACTTATTTATTTATGACCAGTCCTTTTTATTTAATATTGAATTTAATATATCATTGACTATTTACCTTGTTTGGGGTGAATGGAAATCAAAATATGTAAGTAAGTACATAGAAGAAACTTCTGGAGATCAACTACAGTGATTTGAAAGGTAGGGGTGTAGGTGTATGGTGTCCATTGGCACCTCACTCGTTTAGTATATTTTTAATCTACAGAATGAGAGGCAATTACCCAGTTCATTCCTCCAAATACATTCATTCCCCTCTCATATGCACTTTTTTGAATTAGGTAATTGAGGTCTGTGTTCAAGCAGAATTACCCAGTTATGTAAAGGGGGCCTGTACATATTTTGGCTGTGGGGTATGTTGAGCCATTGTTTTACATTCAGCATCACTACATCAAGAGAAATACTGTATTCGTTCCAACATTGATATCTACATATATTTCAGGATGTTGTGTATCCCTGAAAATAATCAGAATTCATGTAAACATTTAAGTTTTGAAAACAGCTCATAAAGAATAAAATGGCTTCTTGGCACAATTTACCCTGGGTATGCATAGGGACAGGGTAGGTTGAGCTGCCTTGGGGTTAGTGGGTGCTGGTGCTGGTAGGTCAAAGTTTCATTCATGGAATGGGGGTGTGGTATTTTGTGTATCTGAAATGTATGTCTACAATCAGATATAGATCAGTCTATTCAATATCATTAACACTTCCATTTCATGACCAGTTGTCAGGGACAGGGATGTCGTTTCGATGTGCCAATTCATAGGCAAGTTCTCTGCATGAGGCTACATAGCCCATAAATGCAAAAAATATATCAATAATTGTGTACTAAGCCCACGAAACTGGTCTGCGAGATTCTTGATATGTTTTGCAAGCTCAGACTGACATCAGATAAGACCTGGTGTGCCTCTGCTACTTGGTCACATGATTAATGTTGTTGTATGGTTTCTTAGAAACAAGGGGTGGATAATCTAACCTTATGGCTCAATATACCCCACTCTCCCCTACAGTATTCATTGATAAGCTACTTACTGAAAGGTTTACATTTCTTTAATCAATAACTATTGTAGTGATGATACATTATTACCGAGTGCCATGTGTGGTAACTGTGCATCTTATTGCCATTGGTACTTGTAAATATTAATATTGCTGAAATACTAGAAAACATTTACAGATCACATGAATAAATAAATGTACTGCTGCAATTCTTGCTGCTACAAATGTAGTGTTTTGTATTACAACTGTACTACGGATTCAGCTCCGTTCGCAATAAATTATCATAAAAACACTGTTTGTTAATTAATCATGAGAAATATTCGAGTAAAAGGAGGGCGCAGGCTCAGGGGCGGTGCTTGGGTGCATCCAAAAATGATCTCCGCATTGCTACGAGCGTCAAAGGCGTGGAAGATGGCGTCGTTCTTGGTTCGTCAGGCCGGACTCTCGGTGTTGAAAAACAGTGTACCAACATTTTCTGGGTTTTATGCTAATGGCTTCGGAGAGGCACTATCTCAGTACCGAACAGTTGTGTACTCAGCATCAGGTGGTATTTTGCCAAAACCCAAGAAGGTGAGCGCTCTCTTGTGAAAATATGCGCAGGTCATTTATGAAATGAAGGGGGGATTTTGTGAAGGTGCCTGGAAGGTATTTGTGTATGAAAAAATGGCCAGGCAAGATGTGTAATTATACCTTATAACTTAATTAATTTATATAGGAATGTTCAATCTCAGGTAGGATCTCTGTGAGCCTATACCTCTCCATTTCACTGGAAGTGTTATAAATACATGCATGTTTAAATGTGTAAAGCATCCATCATGTAAATTATTTATGACATTCATTTTTTATTTTAGACTGTTTGTCATTGTGTATAAAATCACACAGCATTGCAGGCTAACATATGTTTTTGTGATGGAATTGTTGACAATTATCCAGACCTCATTTGGCCTTTTCCGGATTGCTGTGGTTGTGATCCCCTTCCTGTACGTGGGAACTCTGATCAGCAAGAACTTTGCTGCGCTGCTGGAAGAGCATGACATCTTCGTCCCTGAGGATGATGACGATGATGATTGAATGGTCTGTATTCTCCAACATATATGACCTGGGTATGTATGTAGAATGATCAATAAAATCAACTTTAGAAAATGGATCTCTTAACATATAAGCAATAAAGATGACATTTGACCTCAGGGAAGGTGAGGCCTATTACTGTGTTCTCCCTCAACAGAGCGTAATGTGTTGCCTCTCAGACAATGGGAAGACTTGTGACAGCTGAAAAGACTTGAGGATCTGAAACTCAACAAAGCCTTTCTGGTGCTTCTCTCCCCATCCATTGTGATGTGTGCCTGCCTGGATACAGAGCTGTTTTAGAGAAGTGATAGGACTAATTGCTCCCTAGTGATAACGTTTACATGTACAGATAAGTCTTACTAAATAAAATAAATCGATGTGCAAGAGGAAACCCTTGGATCAGTTGAAGTTGCTTTTGATTTAGCCAGTGATATCTACATTTCTGGAAATATTTGTTCTGTTTTCAATCATTCTGGGTATATTGAATTATTTGGGAAGGCCTTAATCAGGTGACAGGCCTGCATAGGTGTCCCTATTTATTTGGTTTCTGATATAGGTTAAGTCGAACCTTTGGTGCTTTTTATTCCAACCAGTTACATTTGTTTTTGATGAACTGATCTAATAAAGTCAACCTTTTTGTAATGTCCGTCAGTGGCATGTCATTCACGACAATTCAAACTATTCAGAGGCTTATCAACTAATAACTGGCTTATTGCATTGGAGTGGGTACAGGGTAAACACAGGGTCCATGACAACCATACTGATATTCCTTGGTCTCAGCATCCATCTTCTGAACTTAGTGATCATAAGGGCTAGTTTGCGCAAACACTTCTGTATCACATTAAAGCATCTCTACTGTGGCAATGCAGAGGAATAGCTTTGCAGTGCACAAGGAGAGCCTTCCGACTTCAAGTGGGAAGTAACTGTCCCATGACTGTTTTCACAAAATCAAAACATTTATACAATGAGGACTTGACAAGATTGGGTATCATGTGTATATTTACAGTTCAATAAGGGGAAGCCTCTGTTACACTGGACAAAACAGGGTGGAAAGTACAGGGAGCAGTTCAGTTGTCATGTCCAACATAAAATCTGGACAGAAAGTCTGCAGGGCGTGGTACCTCCGTCTCATGGAAATAGCGCATAATGTGGGTCTTCTGCTTCCAGACATTGATGGTCTCCTGCAGCTCCATCTTACCCTATTGTAACCAAAAGTATGCAAAGAAAACATCACTCACTACACTTGATACGTGACCATTGAGCTTAGTAAATATTCCCGTCAAAGTTGTTTTCTTTGAACGATTTGGATGCGTCACATGTAAAATGATGTAGAGCATGACAAGCCCAGTTATCTCGGTCTAGCAGTATAACACTAAGCCACCGTGCCACTAACAAACTAGGCTAACTGCATGAGAGCAAATTGACTGATTGGGGAGCAGAGTAGACTAACCTTAATGACAAGCATGTCAATCACACGGGGGTCATTGACGTGTTTGTTCCTGTCAAACATCTCCCTCACTTTGTCTGTTCCCTGGCGAGCTGTGATGTCCAGTTGGAAGGTAGTCACTGTGGGACAAAACATAAGACAAGATGTCGTCCTATAAACGTCCCACAACAAGCTCAAAGAAATACACATATTAATACATTTACTTATCACACTCCCTACATATCAAATTGCTAATCATGTGGCCTATCTGCAAATGTAGGAAGTGTATTGTACTGTCCATTCATTTAAAAAAAGGTGGTTAATGACGATAAACTAGCTAGCTAGCTCATCGACTATCTATGTAGCTTTAGCTAGTACGCTGAACAAAAGTATAAACTGCAACATGCCACAATAAAAAATTAAAAAATCATATAAAAAGGAAATCAGTCAATTGTTATAAATGAATTAGGCTGTAATCTATGGATTTCACATGACTGGGAATACAGACATGCATCTGTTGGTCACAGACACCTTTAAAATAAAAAAATTAAGTTGGGACGTGGATCAGAAAACCAGTGAGTATCTGGAGTGACTACCATTTGCCTCATGCAGCATGCCATCTTCACAGAGTTGAGCAGGCTGTTGATTGTGGCTTTTGGAATGTTGTCCCACTCCTCTTCAATGGCTTTGCGAAGTTGCTGGATATTGGTGAGAACTGGAACACGCTGTCGTGCACCAGCGCATCCCAAACATGCTCAATGGGTGATATGTCTGGTGAGCATGTAGACCATGGAAGAAAAGGGACATATTCAGCGTCCAGGAATTTTGTACAGTTCCTTATCATGCGGAAACATGAGTTGATGGCAGTGGATGAATGGCACGACAGTGGGCCACAGGATCTCATCACGGTCCATTCAAATTGCCATTGATAAAATGCATTTGTGTTCAGTGTCCGAAGCTTATGCCTGCCCACACCAAGATGCACTCTTGTTCACATTGGTGACATCAGCAAACTGCTCTCCCACACAACACCATACACACACGCTGTCTGCCATCTGCCCAGTACAGTTGAAACTGGGATTCATCCGTGAAGAGCACACTTCTCCAGCGTGCCAGTGGCCATCAATGGTAAGCATCTACCCACTGAAGTCAGTTACAACACCGAACTCAAGACCCTGGTGAGGATGACAAGCACACAGATGAGCTTCCCCGGGACGGTTTCTGGTAGAATTTCGGCACAAATTTTGGTTGTGCAAACCCAGTTTCCTCAGCTGTCCAGGTGGCTAGTCTCAGATCCTGCAGTTGAAGAAGCCGGATGTGGAGGTGCTGGGCTGGTATGGTTACACGTGGACTGCATTTGTGCGGCCAGTTGAACGTACAGCCAAATTCTCCTAAAGAATATTGGAGGCGGCTTATGGTAGAGAAACAAACAAACTCTGACAACAGCTCTGTAGTTAGCATGCCAATTGTACACTCCCTCAAAATTTGAGACATCTTTGGCATTGTGTACCGTGACAAAACTGCACATTTAGGAGTGGCCTTTTGCTGTCCCCAGCACAAGGTGAACCTGTGTAATGATTATGCTGTTTAATCACCTTCTTGACCTGTCGGGTGGATGGATTATCTTGGCAAAGGAGAAATGCTCACGAACAGGGATGTAAACAAATTTGTGGAACATTTCTGGGATCTTTTATTTCTGTTTATGAAACATGGGACCAACACTTTACATGTTACAATTTATATTTTTGTTCGGTGTGGTTGCATCGCGTTAGCTAAGTCTGGCCCTAGATTGAAAGTATGTTAGCGACAAGATATGTAGCCAATGAACTAAATAAATATGTAGTTAGAGTGCCTTACAGCTAGTTAACGTTAGCTAGCTGTATTTGCACGACCTTGACGCTGGGATCTAGCTCGTGTGGATCTAATACAAAGGGAGAGCTGGTTTTACCTGTGTTTGGAACCTCTCTGTACCAGGCACGATACAGTTCCCGAACTCGGCGCTTGGCTTCATCCAGATCCCTGCTGAAAATCGGTTTGACAACTTTAGCAGCACCAGCGACTGTCCGGGTCGCCGCACTGGACGCCATGTTTGTTTCTTTTATCTTCTTCTCTGGTTAACATCAGTTAATAAATCGGATTTGAAACGTATTAGTGCTGCCACCTAGCGTATAAGGGGAACCACTACTTCAAGATCTCAGAGCAAGTGACGTCACCGATCGAAACGCTATTAAGCGCGTACCACCGCTAACTAAGCTAGCCGTTTCACATCCGTTACACCAGGACTAATAACCCAACATCAGTGCCCGACCTCACTCATGCCATTAGACTAGCCTATAAACCATTACGAGTTAGGCCTAGTACAGAGTTCTGAATATGGAGGATTCACAAGGCTGTATAAACATGCATTTTATTGCTTGTAAAACGAGGGTACTTTACAAAGATATCACATGCCCTTACATTAAATATTTAAAAAACTTGTCAAAAGACAGTTGTCTACTTTATCATCTCCTCACAATATACATGATACAAAAAAAAAACCATTGGCTCATTGACGCAACACTAGACATTTTGTGGCACAAACAATCATGCCTACACAATGTTCGGAGTTTGGGAAAGGATCGCAACATGCATCTTCTTAGCCTCATCAAAAATCCTTGCAAGACGACATTTCATCGAACTTCTACATGCAATTCTCCAGTCACAGAAGGCACTATATATGAAACAGAAAGCACACATTCAAATGACTTATCTACACAGAGGAATGAGTGATTTCCAAGTTGGCTTCCCAGGAATTTACAGTACCAAACCACTTTCTCTGTATCAATCCCAATGGTACATTGTTATAAAGTTTAACTTCACAATGGAGACCCACATTGTAAGATGATATATTACACTGAATAAAGATACAAATAGGTTTGCGAAGTAAAATGCGTACAATGACAATCACCGAGCAACCATTGTTGATATACAACATTAAGGTCGTTCCACCTCAAAAAGCACAAGAAAAAGGCTTGAAACCCACCGTCTCAAACGGTCCTAAAATTGTTCATGTAGTTATTTGTAAGAGATATGATTAGCATTCCTGAAACATGATTTAGTTTATATATAATTTGATCTCATAAATTAAACTAATTGATTGTGCCCAAATTGGACTAAACTTCTTCCTACCAATGAGTAAGGCCCCAAAAATGCCAATACCACTCCAACATCTAGTATAGATTCAGTTATGTTCAACAAGTTCCTTGAATATTCCAATAAGTGGCAGCTTTCTGAGAGAGCTATCCCTATGGTGCAATTCTCATATGAATACTTTTTCTACAAGTCCAAAACTTTGATGGAGAAATGGGCTAGGGACTAAAATGTGACAACCCAAAAAAAAAATACATTGCAGTCATGTTTTTCAATAAAATTATTAGGAAACAGCATTGCGATTAGTGAAATTTAGCATTAAATCCAACCCAATACCATTACAAAACACTATATGTTTGAGACTTATACCATTGAAGACCATACTATTGAAACCATTAGAACTGCTATAGCTTAAATGGTTTTCTTGTTCACCAGGAATGGTCTAACAGGAACTAATCCAGACCTTTTTTGAAGGGAATAAACCTCACACAAAGGGGCAGTTTCCTGGACACATATTAAGCATAAAATGACAAACTCAATTGCTTTCATAGAGGACTGGCTTGAAATCGAGGATGACCACACAATGTATTTTCATAATGAGCCAAATCTATTGGTTGTGTTTACAAAGGAAATGTTGTGATCTATTCAATAAACACAACAGACCAGAAAAATTGATGAGTGCGGCAGTATAGCAGGACCACGGCATCTAGTGGTCAAAACCTAGTACTTTCACACTACTTTATGGTAAATAATGCAAGTAACTTCAATTACTAATTTCTCTGAACAGGGGGGGGGATAAGAAAGAAAAAAAACATCACCAGATTCATAGGGAATACATTACATAGTATGGAGAAGCAGTACTCCAAGCAGCAACTTCATACTACTTGTTAAAACAGAGAACTGATACTGTCTACTGGTTGTTGGGGTTGGATTGGCATGTGATGTGTTGTGTGGTGAGTTTGCGGGTGGCTTTTGACAATGTTATTAGATTCCTCATGTCTTACTCATTAGTAGGAAGAAGTTTGGTCCAAATCGGATGATGGGAACTATATTTATTGAATATTATGTGAATCCTATATAAAAAAAATGTAAATGCCAATTTGGGTGCAATCACTTACCTTTCTCAGAGATCAAATTAAGTTTCAACAAAATAATGTTTCAGGAATGTCAATCTTTCCTGTTGCCAATTACAGAAACTATTTTGGAACAATCTTGAGATGGTGGGTTTCATGGCTTGCTGAAATGGCATGGAATGACTCAGTCTGTACAAATCCACGCTCAAATGAAAATAGTTTTGATTTTGGCGAGAATTATATCCTGCTTCCTTATTCAGCTTTTGACAGTAGCCAACATGTAGACCAACTGTTTATATGTTGGCTACTGTCAACATGTAAATAGTAGGTCTACATGTAGGTAGGTATGCAGAGAAGGGTAATCCAGTGCTGTTTCAGGTCACAAATACGTCACAGCAACAGTCTTTACACAAATAATCCAGTTTCTCAGACCAATATTTTCATTCACTCACTCTCGCACATCAACGACAGAAAAAAGTTAAAAAAGTGCAGATTAAAATTTGTTCAACCCAGTGTAATATGACCGATCAGCTGATACTAGTCTATGCCGCTCATCGGCTGAATGATTGAAAGCTAAGGCACTTTCGTGGTCCCCCGAGCCGGCATCTTCTGGTGCGAAGACTTCTGCTCCTCTCCTATTTCAGTCACCATTGTGCCCACACAACTAGAAAAAAACAAAAAAATATTAGGCAATTACAGTTTCATCATAGAAGATCAATGTAATCAACTATTTCAAAGTTGTGTGAGCATGACTATGTATCTCTTAATAATGAGCTACGTCTATACCTCTCTGTGTCTCTGAGCAGAGCCCTTGAGGCGGTGTCTCAGTGTTCCAGGCTGTTGCCTAGTTTCTGGCCCTCCTGCAGGGCAACCATGGCCAATCTCAGGTGCTCCCTAAGGCTCTGGATCTCCCGCTCGCTCCTGCGCTTCATACCACTCAGCTCCCCGTGCACCTCTTTATACCGCTCACAGGCCGACTGCTTCTCCTATAGGGGTAAGGGCACACAGACAGAGGTATATCAGATGGACAAAGTATACCTCTTACACTCTGGGCAGACATACAATGTTGGGATGGACAGAAGAGCCTGAGGACTTGTTTCTTTGCTCTTGTGATTAACTTGGAGCCAGCAACCACACAAGATAGCTTTGCTAACTTGTAGATTAACAGTCCAGTTTGTGTGTAGAGTTAAAGTAGTCTCCAGCTACACATTGTTTAAAAACAAAACCGACACGTGTGTAGCTATGGGGAAAAATTCTAAATTCTAGCCATATTAGCATAAACATGACATCAGTCAAAACAAAACATGGTATCAATAAGATATAACGAGCCACCTGTGATTCCCCACATGGCAGCTTGTTGTGGCTAATTACACGGTAATGGAATTATTCCGTTTTCTTTTTCACTCTTTCAAAACTCTTAAATATCTTCTCCGAATTAAGATTCAACCATGTCTGCAGAAGGAATGCGGTGTCAGCTATGACATGGCACCGTGAGTTTATTTCAGATATTGAAGTACAATAAGTGAAGTGGATTTACACCTGCTAACTGAATTACGATAACGAAATTACATCATGGTCCCTGGCACAGCGTCGTCCAGGTTTGGCCGGTGTTGGCCGTCATTGTAAATAAGAATTTGTTCTTAACTGACTTGCCTAGTTAAATAAAAAAAATGTAAATAAATGTATTTATTTGTATTTATTTGTATCAATTGTATTTGACTGCACGCTGTGTTCTACTCACTGTACTATCCAAACTTGTGAAATACGTCTATGATGGGCCGGACCAAATCTGAACCCATCTGCGGACATCAAGGCTAGGGTGGACTGACCAAATCTGAACCCATCTGCGGACATCAAGGCTAGGGTGGACTGACCAAATCTGAACCCATCTGCGGACATCAAGGCTAGGGTGGACTGACCAAATCTGAACCCATCTGCGGACATCAAGGCTAGGGTGGACTGACCAAATCTGAACCCATCTGCGGACATCAAGGCTAGGGTGGACTGACCAAATCTGAACCTATCTGCAGACATTAACATTAAGGCTAGGGTGGACTGACCAAATCTGAACCTATCTGCAGACATTAACATTAAGGCTAGGGTGGACTGACCAAATCTGAACCTATCTGCAGACATTAACATCAAGGCTAGGGTGGACTGACCAAATCTGAACCTATCTACGGACATCAAGGCTAGGGTGGACTGACCAAATCTGAACCTATCTGCGGACATTAAGGCTAGGGTGGACTGACCAAATCTGAACCTATCTGCAGACATTAACATTAAGGCTAGGGTGGACTGACCAAATCTGAACCTATCTGCAGACATTAACATTAAGGCTAGGGTGGACTGACCAAATCTGAACCTATCTGCAGACATTAACATCAAGGCTAGGGTGGACTGACCAAATCTGAACCTATCTGCAGACATTAACATTAAGGCTAGGGTGGACTGACCAAATCTGAACCTATCTGCAGACATTAACATCAAGGCTAGGGTGGACTGACCAAATCTGAACCTATCTGCAGACATTAACATTAAGGCTAGGGTGGACTGACCAAATCTGAACCTATCTGCAGACATTAACATCAAGGCTAGGGTGGACTGACCAAATCTGAACCTATCTGCAGACATTAACATCAAGGCTAGGGTGGACTGACCAAATTTCGACATCCCTTGTCGGACGGTGCTCAGTGGGTGAGGATGCTAGTTACAGTTAATGGAAAGAGAGGGGGCTCATGGGTAGGTGTAAGTAAGAGCTGGGAGAGGTGACATTAACGAGAGAGCGTGCACGAGAGAGGGCTTGTCCAGACAGACATTTTTAACACGCTTGGTTTGACCACCAGACAAAGTAAAACAGTTATGAGCTGAACATAACAGAATGCCAGTGGAAGGGTAACAGTAGCAGGTGACCCAACTTGTTTGTGACTAGAGCTGTGGCGGTCATGACAGTTTGTCAGCAGGTGATTGTCACGCACACTTAGTATCCCCAGGCCTCCAAGCTGCCTACACCTGATGCGCACCTTTGCAAAATCTACATCTAATAAATACATTGATTATACACTATCACAATAAATCCATTATTTATTTTAGTCAGGTTGAAAGAAACATGAACAGAATACGAGTTGACCTACTGCATGTTATCTGGCTATTACACTAGATTTAGACTTATTTGACAATGTTAGTTGTGAATTATACAAACCTTAGAATGTCTTAGAAATCAAAACATATGGCTGCATGTTGTGACTATAGGCTATTGAGGATTTGAGAAAGTAGCAATAAAATCTTGTGCTCTGTTCCTTGCCTCAGTCTGCACAGCTGTTCTCTCAAGTGATCATATTTTCACCCATCAGACTATTCTAAATTGAAGCTCGTCTTTACTAATATGTATAATTAGTTTAATTTAGAACGGCACATTATCAAATGGGAAGGAACAGGGGGAAAAGACAAGTAATCTGTATGCACTTGAATAGTGAATGGAGGCTGCGCTCTTTCCCACCAGTGATGACGGATAGGCTACTTCGGTTTTATAGCAGAGCATGTGCTTAATATGAACAGCTGAGAAATAAATATCACAACACTTATTTCACTCCATGCTTCACACGGTTTGAGGGGCATGCTCTCGCTGAGCAACAGGTGATATTCTGCCCAAACTGTATGCCATGGGCTCCCCAACCCTGTTCCTGCAGCTACCCAGTACTCTGTATGCCATGGGCTCCCCAACCCTGTTCCTGCAGCTACCCAGTACTCTGTATGCCATGGGCTCCCCAACCCTGTTCCTGCAGCTACCCAGTACCTGTATGGGCTCCCCAACCCTGTTCCTGCAGCTACCCAGCCATGGGCTCCCCAACCCTGTTCCTGCAGCTACCCAGTACTCTGTGCCATGCCATGGGCTACCCCCATGCCACCCTGTTCCTGCAGCTACCCAGTACTCTGTATGCCATGGGCTCCCCAACCCTGTTCCTGCAGCTACCCAGTACTCTGTATGCCATGGGCTCCCCAACCCTGTTCCTGCAGCTACCCAGTACTCTGTATGCCATGGGCTCCCCAACCCTGTTCCTGCAGCTACCCAGTACTCTGTATGCCATGGGCTCCCCAACCCTGTTCCTGCAGCTACCCAGTACTCTGTATGCCATGCTACCCAGTATGCTCCCCAACCCTGTTCCTGCAGCTACCCAGTACTCTGTATGCCATGGGCCCCAACCCTGTTCCTGCAGCTACCCAGTACTCTGTATGCCATGGGCTCCCCACCCTGTTCCTGCCTGTTCCTGCAGCTACCCAGTACTCTGTATGCCATGGGCTCCCCAACCCTGTTCCTGCAGCTACCCAGTACTCTGTATGCCACCCAACCCTGTTCCTGCAGCTACCCAGTACTCTGTATGTTCCTGCATGGGCTCTGTATGGCATGGGCTCCCCAACCCTGTTCCTGCAGCTACCCAGTACTCTGTACCCTGTTCCTGCCACCCTGTTCCTGGGCATGGGCCCAACCCTGTTCCTGCAGCTACCCAGTACTCTGTATGCCATGGGCTCCCCAACCCTGTTCCTGCAGCTACCAGTACTCTGTATGCCATGGGCTCCCCAACCCTGTTCCTGCAGCTACCCAGTACTCTGTATGCCATGGGCTCCCCAACCCTGTTCCTGCAGCTACCCAGTACTCTGTATGCCATGGGCTCCCCAACCCTGTTCCTGCAGCTACCCAGTACTCTGTATGCCATGGGCTCCCCAACCCTGTTCCTGCAGATACCCAGTACCCATGGGCTCCCAACCCTGTTCCTGCAGCTACCCAGTACTCTGTGCCATCCAACCCTGTTCCTGCAGCTACCCAGTACTCTGTATGCCATGGGCTCCCCAACCCTGTTCCTGCAGCTACCCAGTACTCTGTATGCCATGGGCTACCCTGTTCCTGCAGCTACCCAGTACTCTGTATGCCATGGGCTCCCCAACCCTGTTCCTGCAGCTACCCAGTACTCTGTATGCCATGGGCTCCCCAACCCTGTTCCTGCAGCTACCCATATGTCAATGTATCTGTTAAACCATGTGATGCTATGAAGAATATCAGAAGGGGAGGAGGACAGAATGGAGTCTTGTCTTCTTATGGAGAATGTGTCTGTAACTATTGTATGTCCCCTCTGAGGTTGCCCTTATCTTGATTTGGTATATGACCTAAGAGGCTCACTGTTTTTTCTGATCTTGTCCAGGAGGGGGTGTATTTGAGATGGGAGTATCTAGAATTGACAATTGATATATGCCATTGGATGAGGTAATGGTTTGGTACTATGTTGTACCAAGAACAAGATAAGAACTTTGTTTAGGAGACCAAACTAAACGATAATTTATAGCTAATGCTGTCTGGCTATGGGATACTCCTCTCTCAGGTAAAGTCTTCCTTTGTAATGTTCCTAAGATCTGCGTTTTGTCATGTGAGTTGAGATGGGTGTGTCTTGGCTATAAATTATACTAATAATTGTTTTGTAAGCACTCTCAGAGAATTCATTTATAGACACTGAATTGATCTGAGAGTCAAACAGGGTTATGGTGAAGCTCATATAATTAAAAGATGGAACTACAAAGCAATATTTCCTAGATTAACAAAAGGTAAACAATTTCTCCAAAATGAAACAAAGTGCTGATATTAGTTGGCTTCAACATTCTGTGTTTTGATGCATTTTTAATACCTTTTAATACTTTTTCTGGTAGATGTTTTCTAAGACTCATTTTCCATCTGTTTATCCACAAATCAAAGCCTTCACTTATGCCACATTTTTAAATTGGAAAATGGTTGAAAATGTATCAATAGCTAGGTTTCCATCAAATTGGCGACCGATTGTCATGTGAATATTCAAAAATATGCATAAAAACAAGAGTATGCACATTTTCCCATCAGAGGTGTTTCCATCAAATTGACTTGTGGATAAAAGGCTGTATGTGTGTGATGACGTAATGCACATAAACATATATATAACATACCGAATAAAAAATACAAGTTAAATGAGTTTCCATCACATTTTCAACTCTACTGATGGTTCTCACTAAAAGTGTTTGCGTTATATAGCGAGTGTACCCACTCTGGTATTGGCAAATGCACTGCAGATGACACTAAATGATGAGATTATTATGGATAAAAAAATGTGAGAATTTCTATTTGTCAAACAACAGCCAAGCATCGATGATCATGTCACCAGAACAAGACCCTCAATATTGGAAACAAGCATAAAGCTCAACACCTTGCATTTTCACCACCCTTTGAAGTATATCATTTATTTAATCTATAATCTACTAAACAGCATGCTTTCCTACTAAACAGCATGCTTTCCTACTAAACAGCATGCTTTCCTACTAAACAGCATGCTTTCCTACTAAACAGCATGCTTTCCTACTAAACTTTCCTACTAAACAGCATGCTTTCCTACTAAACAGCATGCTTTCCTACTAAACAGCATGCTTTCCTACTAAACTTTCATACTAAACAGCATGCTTTCCTACTAAACAGCATGCTTTCCCGATGAGTCGTAGTAGGAAGACCACACAACGTCATCCCGACTCCAGCTTTACTTACATATCATAGCAATATTTGCGCATAAAAGCTTTTCCACTGACGTTTCTTGCGTCATTTTACCGACACAAAAAGATGCCACCTTGTCTAGTGTATTTTGTTGTGTCGACATTTGGAAAGTTTACCAAAAAATGTTGTTTTCCATCAGGCCTGTTGTGAATGTTTTAAAAATATTTTTTACTCACATTGGAAATCTGGTTTATGCATTAATTTCCCAAAAATATAGATTCTTATCTTTCATTTGACACCCAATTTGATATGCGCCTATGAACTTCACGTTGGGTCCTTTTACATGGACATGCCCAGAGTCATCTGACCGGTCAGAATTATAATGCATGTCTTCCGGCCACATCGATACACACGCATCATTTGTGACGTTGTCAGCCAACCCGTCTACAGATTAAAACATTAGACCTTTATGCCTGCACACAAATACACAGTGAACCAGTACCGTGTTCAGGAACTGAAGTTCGTTCCTCAGACAGCTGATCTCCTTGTACAAGTACTGCACCTCATTCTCCTTCACCCTGAGAAGAACCTGTGACAAAACAAAATAATATTATTACAAGCTAACAAGAGTGATAAACCCAACATCTAAGACACTGAGCAAACAAATAGCAACTGTCCATAAAAACATTATTTAGAAGAAACATTTACTCTGTCAAAATGGACTACAAAGTGTAAATAGGATGATTTTGGTCATAAAGTCAGTCTCTTCCAAAATAGAGTTTTGTGAGACTTGTCGTCGTAACCGCAACTCAGCGTAAATGAAGGTTGGGTTTGTTTCAATCCTGCCCACATCTGGTAATCATCAATTCGGAGTACAGTAGCACGCAACCCGATCGTAATGCCTGTGGCAACTTTGGGTTCACTAGTTGGGGACCATCGGTAAATTACACAATGTACATGGAAAAACATGTTAAAAGTCCAATAGCTCCAAATTTCAGTGACTTAACCCTCCAAATATAAATTGTATTAATTCAACTAGCCCCGGAGGTAGGCTATCCAAAGTCAAACCAATTTTGCCACGGGCGCACAATAGCCGACTGAAGCTAAGTGGCAAAATAACTCACTCTTCCCACCTGAGAACACACACACACACACATCAAACCACAACCCAAAACAACTCTCGGTTGAATTTAGTCATGGCCACTAGCATTTCTTAAATGAACCAAATCTAAAAACTAGGCCAAATCAGGAAGTGCAGTCACCCTTTAACAAATTAACTTGTGTGTTACAAACACCTTCGGTGTCTCCATGGGGCACAGCGTCCAACAGGGGGAAGTGTGTTTCAGTGTACAGTCAATGATGCATTTATGTACAAATTCACACCACACACGTTCAAGGCATTGCCCTACATAGTAACCAACTGCACGCTGCCTTTCATAATCCCTTCCCTTTCTATTCAAACATGAGAAGTGCCCCCTATGTCACTGTTGTAGGTAGAGAGGCTGATGGTTGAGGGGCTCTCTACATCTTATCTCCTCCCCTCTTCCTGACCCACCTCCAGCTCACAGGACGGCCTGTCCTGGTTGTTATGGGAAACACCCTCCGACCCCTGGCCCGTGACGATGGAGCGCATGCGGCTGATCTCCTCTGTCAAACGGGCCTGTAGGTCCTGAAAGGTGAAAACATTGACAGCATTTGAGCATACAGGCATTGCTTGTCTATAACAGAAAAGTGTTAGGGTAGACTAGGCTAAATGCACAGGACCAGCTGACCTCCAGACTCCTGGCTCACCTGGTTCTCTTTCCTCAGCTGCTCCAGCTCGCTCTCCTTGCGAGTAATGTCTTTCTCCCTCTCCCCGTTACTCTGCTCAGCCCTGTTCAGCTCCAGACACTTCTGGGAGTACCTCTCAGACAGGCCAGACAGCTCCCTCTGCAGGGCCTGGGTCTCCAACCTGAGGTGACGAGAGGATAAAAACATTTAATTTATATAAACTGTATATTACAGTAAATACTATATTATGCCAGAGATTAAAAGCAAAACTGGAGACAATACTGGTATTCTGTAGAAAACTTGACACACTGCACTGGCTGTGCACAGTCAAAACAGTAGCAGCCATGTTGCGTTTACATGGCAGACCATTACATGAATAACACAGTCTTTCATGGTGGTGAAGGTGGGTGTGCTTTGTTCTGAGTAATTCTGTTTTCATTTTGGTACAACAGTGGTTTAGATGGAAACCTCTGCCCACACCTATTAACCACAAATGCAAAAAGAAAATCATAATTGACACACACACACGTAATGTCATGTTCATTAACATTGTATGCGCAACAGATCCCTTGACTTTTTGCACATCGTTACAGCCGGAATTTGAAATAGATTCAATTGTGTCACTGGCTTACACACAATACCACAATGTCAAAGTAGAATTATGTTTTTAGAATTGAACAAATGAATCAAATATGAAAAGCTGAAATGTCTTAAGTCAGTAAGTATTCAACCCCTTTGTATTGGCATGCCTAAATACATTCAGGTGTAAAAATGGGCTTAACAAGTCACATAATAAGTTGCATGGACTCAGTGTTTTTGAATGACTACCTTTAAAATACTATTATCTGTAAGGTCCTTCAGTCGAGCAGTGAATTTCAAACAGATTCAACAACAAAGACCAGGGAGATTTTCCAATGCCTTGTAAAGAGCACCTATCGGTAGATGGGTAAAAAAACAAAAAAACATTGAATATCCCTTTGGGCATGGTGAAGTTATTAATTACAATTTGGATGGTGTATCAATACACCCAGTCACTACAAAAGATACAGGCATCCTTCCTAACTCGGTTTCCTTCCTCTCCGGCAACTATTCAGGAATTTCACCATGAGACCAATGGTGACTTTAAAACAGAGTTTAATGGCTGTGATGGGAGAAAACTGAGGATGAATCAACATTGTAGTTACGCCACAATACTAACCTAAATGACAGAATGAAAAGGAAGCCTGTACATCTCAAGGGTGATCAATGGAAACAGGATGCACCGGAGCTTAATTTCAAGTCTCATAGCAAAGGGTATGACTATTTTTGTAAACAAAATGCAAAAATGTCTAAAAACCTGTTTTCGCTTAGTCACTATGGGGTAGTTTGTGAAGAGTGCTGAGAAACATTTTTCCCCCTTCCATTTTAGAAGGCTTTAAAACGTATGGCTTGAACCCTGCTAACGGGATCGATATGACAACAGCCAGTGAAAGTGCAGGGCGCCAAATTCAAAACAGAAATCTCATAATTAAAATTCCTCAAACATAGAAGTATTTTACACCATTTTAAAGATTAACAAGTTTATCCCACCACAGTGTCCGATTTCAAAAAGTCTTTACGACGAAAGCACACCAAACGATTATGTTAGCTCTGCACAGAAAAACACAGCCATTTTTCCAGCCATAGAGAAGTCACAAAAAGCAGAAATAGAGATAAAATGAATCACTAACCTTTGATGATCTTCATCAGATGACACGCATAGGACTTCATGTATGTATTGTTCGATAAAGTTCATATTTATATACAAAAATCTGAGTTTACATTGGCGCGTTGTGTTTAGTAGTTCCAAAACATCCGGTGATTTTGCAGAGCCACATCAATTTACAGAAATACTCATAAACATTGATAAAAGATACAACTATTATGCATGAAATTATAGATAAACTTCTCCTTAATGCAACCGCTGTGTCAGATTTCGAAAAAGCACACCATGCAATAATCTGAGTACAGCGCTCAGACAACAAATCAAGCCACACAGATATCCGCCATGCTGTGGAGTCAACATAAGTCAGAAATAACATAAATATTCGCTTACCTTTGATGATCTTCATCAGAATGCACTCCCAGTTCCACAATAAAATGTTTGATTTGTTCGATAAAGTCCATAATTTATGTCCAAATACCTCCTTTTTGTTCGTGCATTTAACCCAGTAATCCAAATTCATGATGCGCGAGCAGACAAAAAGTCAAAAGGTCCCGTTACAGTCCGTAGAAACATGTCAAACAAAGTATAGAATCAATCTTTAGGATGTTTATCATAAATCTTCAATAATGTTCCAACCGGACAATTCCTTTGTCTTCAGAAATGCAATGGAACTCAAGCTAACTCTCACATGAACCCGAGTGAGCAGCTCATGCCACTCTGCCAGACCACTGACTCATTCAGCTCCCATTCCCCCTCCTAGAAGCATCAAACAAGGTTCTAAAGACTGGTGACATCTAGTGGAAGCCTTGGGAAGTGCAATTTGACCCCATAGACACTGTATATTCGATAGGTAAAGAGTTGAAAAACTACAAACCTCAGATTTCCCACTTCCTGGTTGGATTTTTCTCAGGTTTCTGCCTGCCATATGAGTTCTGTTATACTCACAGACATCATTCAAACAGTTTTAGAAACTTCAGAGTGTTTTCGATCCAATAATAATAATAATATGCATATATTAGCAACTGGGCCTGAGTAACAGGCAGTTTACTCTGGGAACCTTATTCATCCAAGCTACTAAATACTGCCCCCAGCCAACGTAACAAAATGTGGAAAAAGTAAATGGTTTGAATACTTTCCGAAGGCACTGTACATGTACAAATGACCTCGACTAACCTGTACCCCGCACATTGACTAGGTACCGGTACCCCATGTATATAGCCTTGCTATACTTATTTTATTGTGTTACCTTTTATTTTATTATTTACTTCAATTTATTTAGTAAATATTTTCTGCATCGAACTGCATTGTTGGTTAAGGACTTGTAAGTAAGCATTTCACAGTAAGGTCTACACAGGTTGTATTCAGCGCAAGTGACAAAATGTTATTTGACTATAGCATGATCAGAGCATCTGCTAAATTAACTAAATAGAAATGTATATACAAATTAACAATTGCAAAGCATGCTGAGTATTATTCTATTGAGCTCCACCCCAAAACAAGGCCAATAATAATACCCAGTGTGCTTTGCAGTTTATTTTGGTATGTTCATTTTCACTTATACATTTTGGTCATTTAGCAGACACTATTATCCAGAGTGACTTGCTCAACTAGCATATCACAGTCATGGCAAGTGAAATGTTTTTGTAACCCTTACTGAGAACGTTGTTGCTGTTCGGGTCGGCTAACTGCAAATACATTTTTGTATTTTAAAATACATCTATTTTAATGACATACATTTAAAAAATAAAGGTATTTTGTAGTTTATTTTGATATATTGACCTTCATGGCATTTTGTAATTGTATTTTGTCCATCCCGGACCATAGGCTTAGTGGTAAAATGCACAGGAGGGGATACTTCAGGCAGAGATAAATTCAGTAAGCTGTCAAATGTTTGTGTTCGTATTTCCAACAGTGCAGTAATATCTAACAAAACACACAAATCTAAAAAGTAAGAAATATTAGGATGAGCGATGTTGAAGTCCGGAGTGTATACCGTGCATTCGGAAAGTATTCAGACGCCTTTACTTTCATCACATTTTGTTACATTACCTTATTCTAAAATGGATTTTAAAAATAAAAAAAATCCCTCAAACTACACACATTAGCCCATAACGACAAAGCAAAAACAGGTTTTTAGATATTTTTGGGATGGTTCCAGGTTTCCTCCAGACGTGACACTTGGCCTTCAGGGGAAAGAGTTGAATCTTGGGTTTGATCAGACCAGAGAATCTTGTTTCTCATGGTCTGAGTCCTTTAGGTGCCTTTTGTCAATGTTCTTGTCAATGGCAACCCGGAACATGTCCCAGATCGTGTGATCATAGTCTTTAACCAAGGATTCCGATTGGTCAGATCAGCAGTGAATAGACCTTAGCACGGGTACTTCCTGTTTGAGTTTCTGCCTATAGGGAGTAGCAAAATCGTGAGTCGTGATCCAATTTACCTAAGGGAGGTCGGGGGAGGGCTTGTAGCCCTACCGAAAGGGAGAGTAACAACGGTCGAGTTTTTAAAGTGCGAGTACTGCAGGCGTGTTGATAGAACTTCGGTGGCATTTTCCTCAGATTTTCTTTATTAAGGTCCCAGCTATAATAAATGCGGACTTGGGATATGCGTTTTCCAGTTTGCGCAAGGTCCAGTGTAGTTCCTTGAGCGATTATGCAAATACCTTTTTTGGGGGGGAAAGCAACATCGTCACCAACATTTTCTTGCATCCATCTGACCATGCAGACTGCAAAGTGAATGGAAAGAAAGTGCTTGTGACTAAATGATGGTACAAAGGGTGTACTATGTATGTGAAGGTGTGTGTAAGGAATAGGTTGTGTTTTGAGCACTCACTGCTGCTGTGTGCGTAGGGTCTGTGTGTTGGCACTCCCTCCACCAAGCCTTTTTGCCTTCTCCACCTCTCTTTCCAGCTCCTCCTTGTGGGCCTTCTTCAGTGTCTCCATAACTAAACCACAGAGAGAAAGGGGAGGATGAGATAAAATGCTGTTGTGTTGGCTGTTCCATTCTGACGTCACACGCCTCAAACAAAAGTCCTTGAATTGGGGTGCTAATGACATCGATGTACAATTTTGACCCTTGATCCCATGATCCCTGACCTTGTGCTGTGTCCTGGGTCTCCTCCCTCAGCACCCGGTCCCTGTCCCTCTCCAGCTCTCGGGTCTCGCGGGTATGCTGCTTCTGCAGCTCCTCCAGGACCTGTTTGTGGGCCCGCTCCATGGCCTGAAGGCTGCGGCCGCACGTTGCCTCCCGACCACAGCTACCTCCCCCCACCCTCCCCCCACCACACCCCCCTCCCTGCAAACGCTCCAGCTGCTGCCTCAGAGACGCCACCTGAGTGTCACAAAGGTAGAGAGGAGGTAAAGCTCACTGAAAGAAAGAGAGAGGCGGCGGGGTGGTATGTAATTACTGGGTTGAACCGAACTGACATGCGAGTAGTGAAGGGGGATGTGAATGCCATATTCCATGCAGTCATATATCCCACACATCAGGTCATGTGTCTCAAAGGGAATGTTAGGGACTGTATGGATCATTGACAAAGGGACAGTGCAAGGAGTACATTCATCTGGATCAGATTCCAGCAACCCCATGATATGATTGTATGGTCTGCACGAGTCCTAAAACTACCCCCGTGAAGACACAGTAGTCAACAGCACACTATACAATGTTATCACATGACACATCACTCAAAGATGGAATGAGCCTCCAGCAGTGTTTCCACTATCGACATCTGATAAACTCACAGTTCTAGAACCAGAGAAATGTCTTACTTTATTTTTCCGGGCAAACCGGTATTGCTAACTAAGCCCCTATTACACCCTCCTCCTTGGTATTTTGAAGGCTGACAGAGTCAGTATTACTGCAGAGGGCCTGATTACCATCCCGCATGCATAATAGAACAAGTCTAGTGTTAAAGAGTTAAACTTCATCTGTAGGTGAATCATCTAGATGAAGAGTAAATTTGCATTTATTTATTGTGTTTGCAAATTGAAAAACATCTCCACGCACTACCTCCCTCTGCAGCGCCTCATTGGCTGGATGGCTGGACCGTGAGCCCATTGGCAGTAGTGACCTCATCTCCTTTAGTGGCAGCCGCTCAAACTCTGCCCACTTTTTCTCAATTTCCTCCTCTGCTCTTATCCTGGGGTCTGAGCCTACACCCGGCCCTTTCCTCGACAGCACCTGCTCCCATGTGCTACTGGTCACATCTCTGCTCCTCTCCTCCTGCCATTGGGCGTGCTCCCTGCCCTGCCCCTCTCCTGCCTCTCTCTGAGTGGCTGGCAGAGGGCTGGAGGGGACGGGCACTGGTGACAGCTCAACACAGTCAAATCGGCGTACAGAGGAGGTGGTGATTTCTGATCCAGCATCACCGTGGCGAGGTGGTGGTCGATGAGTGGAGGCCAGGGAGCGAGAGTTCTCCTTGTCACTACTGCTGTCAGGCAGTCTGGAGGAGAGGAAGGACAGAGAGAGACCAAGTCAGACAGAGAGAGAGAGAGACCAAGTCAGACAGAGAGAGACCAAGTCAGACAGAGAGAGAGAGAGAGAGAGAGACACCAAGTCAGACAGAGAGAGACAGAGAGAGAGACCAAGTCAGACAGAGAGAGACCAAGTCAGACAGAGAGAGACCAAGTCAGACAGAGAGAGAGAGAGACCAAGTCAGACAGAGAGAGAGAGACCAAGTCAGACGAGAGAGAGAGAGAGAGACCAAGTCAGACAGAGAGAGAGAGAGACCAAGTCAGACAGAGAGAGAGAGAGACCAAGTCAGACAGAGAGAGAGAGAGAGAGAGACCAAGTCAGACAGAGAGAGAGAGAGAGAGAGAGAGACCAAGTCAGACAGAGAGAGAGAGAGAGAGAGAGAGAGACCAAGTCAGACAGAGAGAGAGAGAGAGAGAGAGAGACCAAGTCAGACAGAGAGAGAGAGAGAGAGAGAGAGACCAAGTCAGACAGAGAGAGAGAGAGAGAGAGAGAGACCAAGTCAGACAGAGAGAGAGAGAGAGAGAGAGAGAGACCAAGTCAGACAGAGAGAGAGAGAGACCAAGTCAGACAGAGAGAGAGAGAGACCAAGTCAGACAGAGAGAGAGAGAGACCAAGTCAGACAGAGAGAGAGAGAGAGAGAGACCAAGTCAGACAGAGAGAGAGACCAAGTCAGACAGAGAGAGAGACCAAGTCAGACAGAGAGAGAGACCAAGTCAGACAGAGAGAGAGACCAACTCAGACAGAGAGAGAGACCAACTCAGACAGAGAGAGAGACCAACTCAGACAGAGAGAGAGACCAACTCAGACAGAGAGAGAGACCAACTCAGACAGAGAGAGAGACCAACTCAGACAGAGAGAGAGACCAACTCAGACAGAGAGAGAGACCAACTCAGACAGAGAGAGAGAGAGAGAGCGCTGATTGATGAAGTGACAGTATAATAGGGCTGTGGCCGTCATTACATTTTGTCAGCCAGTTATTGTCATGCAAAAGACTGCCTGTCTCACGGTAATTGACAGTTAATTAACAAACACATTTAGCATCTCCAGGCCTCCACACATACAAGCCACTGATGCAGACCTTTGGAAAATCTAGATAAAAATAATGTAATAAATCAACATACACCATCACAATAATACATTATTTCCTTTAGTCCGGTCTAAAGAAACAAGATAACAACATGTATTTCAGGAGAACAGAATAGGAGTTGTGGCCTACTGCATGTTATGCTTGGCTATGTTCCATGCCATAGACTTGTTCATTAGGCTGACAAGATATGCTTAGAAGTCCTGTGCCATCATTTTATATGATTTTATACTTAGAAGAATGTAATTTAACTTAGCTGAATAAAATAGAAAGTATATTTTTCCCCATTCGGAACGAGTGAGCTTAAAAGCGATCATTTGAAACAGGTCCTATACACTAGATTTATAGTTATTTGGCAACTTTAGTTGTGAATGATACAAACATTAGAAAGCAAAACGTATATGGGCTGCATGATGTGACTACAGGCTATTGAGGATTTGAGAAAGTAGAAGAAAAAAAAAGGTTTGCAGTCTGCTCCTTGCCTCAGGCTGCACAACCGTTGTCTCATCAAGTGAGTATTCTATAGGCTAGACCAATTAGGTATCAAATACATCTTAAATCAGTTTTTAAATGTTTTTCTGCCATGTGTAACATACAGTAGGCTATGTATTGTATAACAGCTCAATCAAATTTATTTCAGGGTTTTTGTTCCGGCTTGGGCTCATATAGGCCTATGCATAAGCTCAAATATGAGTATGGGTGTTGTGAATTAATCTTAGAAAGCGCTGTCCATTTCCTTGTCTTAGGCTTTGAACCAACATCCACAACGCCCGTGTTTCACTCTCAGTTTCAGCCTGCTGTTGAACTTCTTTCTTCAAATTCATCATCACAGTAAGGTGAATTTTAAAAGCATGAGACTGTTTTGATGATTAGTGTTGGATGTGACTTTTGATTGCGTTTGAATTGCTGTCAGAGTGGTTAGAGGGACAATAGAGCCCTGAGTACCAGGTCATTAGGACCTGATGGTTGTTAGCAACTTGGGTACTACGAAAGCACGTCCCAAGTACATAAGAGGAGATTACCATGACTCAACTGTCACGTGTAATTTTACTGCGGTCATGACTAATGACTGCCGGTGTGGCGGTAATATGGTCACCGCAACAGCCCTATCACACAATATCACTACATAAAAGAAATCCCTGGTGATTCACTATGTAAGCAACATAACATTACAAATCATTAATGAGACAAAGTAATCCACAACTGCCCAAGGACTTAGTAACCCACCTGTACACCAGTATGAGAAAACAATAGGCCTCTTTATGTGACTTGTGTATTTGCCAGCTGGGACACAGAGGGAGGAGGAACTCACTGTGTAAGGTCTGGAGAGCTGCTGGGCCGAACACTCTTCCTCAGAACCTCAATCCAGTTCCTCCTGATCCCTGCAGTCATAGCTGACAGTGTGACAACTGCCTCCCTCGTCTGACCGACAGAGAGGAGAGAAGAGTAGGTTAAGAAATGGAAAGGGTGTGGTGAGGGGAAGAGAAGGAGAAAGAGATCATTCAAATACCTGTCACTCATCCTCACATAACATAGAAAATAACACTTAAACAACACAATGTAACTCCAAGTCAATCACACTTCTATGAAATCAAACTGTGCACTTAGGAAGCAACACTGATTGACAATAAATTTCACATGCTGTTGTGCAAATGGAATAGACAACAGGTGGAAATTATAGGCAATTAGCAAGACACCCCCAATAAAGGAGTGGTTCTGCAGGTGGGGACCACAGACCACTTCTCAGTTCCTATGCTTCCTGGCTGATGTTTTGGTCACTTTTGAATGCTGGCGGTGCTTTCACTCTAGTGGTAGCATGAGGCGGAGTCTACAACCTACACAAGTGGCTCAGGTAGTGCAGCTCATCCAGGATGGAACATCAATGCGAGCTGTGGCAAGAAGGTTTGCTGTGTCTGTCAGCGTAGTGTCCAGAGCATGGAGGCGCTACCAGGAGACAGGCCAGTACATCAGGAGACGTGGAGGAGGCCGTAGGAGGGCAACAACCCAGCAGCAGGACCGTTACCTCCGCCTTTGTGCAAGGAAGAGCAGGAGGGGCACTGCCAGAGCCCTGCAAAATGACCTGCAGCAGGCCACAAATGTGCATGTGTCTGCTCAAATGGTCAGAAACAGACTCCATGAAGGTGGTATGAGGGCCCGACGTCCACAGGTGGGGGTTGTGCTTACAGCCCAACACCGTGCAGGACGTTTGGCATTTGCCAGAGAACACCAAGATTGGCAAATTCGCCACTGGCGCCCTGTGCTCTTCACAGATGAAAGCAGGTTCACACTGAGCACATGTGACAGATGTGACAGTCTGGAGACGCAGGCAGCAGAACGTTCTCCACGGCAACATCCTCCAGTATGACCGGTTTGTTGGTGGTTTCGTCATGGTGTGGGGTGGCATTTCTTTGGGGGGGCCGCACAGCCCTCCATGTGCTCGCCAGAGGTAGCCTGACTGCCATTAGGTACCGAGATGAGATCCTCAGACCCCGTGTGAGACCATATGCTGTTGCGGTTGGCCCTGGGTTCCTCCTAATGCAAGACAATGCTAGACCTCATGTGGCTGGAGTGTGTCAGCAGTTCCTGAAAGAGGAAGGCATTGATGCTATGGACTGGCCCGCCTGTTCCCCAGACCTGAATCCAATTGAGCACATCTGGGACATCATGTCTCGCTCCATCCACCAACGCCACGTTGCACCACAGACTGTCCAGGAGTTGGCGGATGCTTTAGTCCAGGTCTGGGAGGAGATCCCTCAGGAGACCATCCGCCACCTCATCAGGAGCATGCTCAGGCGTTGTAGGGAGGTCATACAGGCACGTGGAGGCCACAAACACTACTGAGCCTCATTTTGACTTGTTTTAAGGACATTACATCAAAGTTGGATCAGCCTGTAGTGTGGTTTTCCACTTTAATTTTGAGTGTGACTCCAAATCCAGACCTCCATGGGTTGATACATTTGATTTCCATTGATAATTGTGTGATTTTGTTGTGAGCACATTCAACTATGTGAAGAAAAAAGTATTTAATAAGAATATTTCATTCATTCAGATCTAGGATGTGTTATTTTAGTGTTCCCTTTATTTTTTTGAGCAGTGTAATTGGAACAGTGAAAAACACATTCACCTGTATTTGAAATCCATAGTTCTTCTCTACATCAAACTCAGACACTTTTACACAAGACTTCAGGTCAACCTCCCCGTCCAGATCATCCTTCTGTAAGACACAGTTAGGAACAAACAAGTAAGACTACAGACACATATCAATAACTCACAATGTATCCCCTAAGACAATTATTGCAATAGTCAAAATAACTTTGAAGCCATTGAAAACGTACCTCCTCCGCCCCAGAGTCTCTGTAGTACCTCAGACCAGCATCGGTCAACACAAACCAGTGCTTCTTCCACTGCAGACAGACAAGCCACCAGTTAAACCAGCACTATTCGACCAATCCGACACACTAATGCACACAAGCAGCTAAGTGACAGTTCACAGCAAGACATCATTCAAATCAAGTTAACATGGACCAATGAAACCTATGGAGTACACAGTGTTTAAGACATTATGACGAGTATAATAAGAGTGCTTAAAGTGATCTATGGGTCATCTGAGTGTTTGTACTGTGAATTCAAAATGAGTTCAAACACATAACATACAAACCTAGCACACAGATGATACAATGAGCCACAAGCTCATGTGAGGACGTTTCATACTCAGTCTTATCCTGCTAGAACATACCGGTTGTGCCTGCCTGGGCACACCAAGCTATTACTGGGATAACACATGGATAGTCTGCAGCTATCGCCTTACGCACAAGCGTTCTCATTAGGAGAGAGGGAAAGAGGGCGAGAGAAAGGAGGAGAGGAATCCAACAAGAAAGCAGAAGGGAAGAGAGCTAGAAAGAAAGAAGAAAACAGATAAACAAGTGATACATGACTCCTGACTAGATAAGACAAGAAAGAAAGAAAGTGATAAGAAATGAAGAAAAATTTGACTTCACCTCTCCATTCTCATCCAGTTTTGACATCCATCCCTTCTTGAAGTTAAGGAGGTCAGGCTACAAGGAAAGAAGACAAAGTGTCAGGTTAACGGAACCGTTTTGAAGAAGTGAGACAAACACAAAAGTAGAACAAAGGATGCCAGTGTAGGATGTTCACAATACAAAGACCAACAGGCGTCTCATGCAGTTAGTGCACCATGGCAAACGCCTACATTCAAATGTGTGAGGACATGGAAGTTGAGGGTTTTTAGAAGTGTTAAAGGCAACAACAACAACAAAAAAGCACACATTTGGGTGATGAGAGAAGACAGAAAAAAAAGATAGCCAAGGTAACAGTAATATAATCAACGTAGACATGGGGAACTAGAGCAGAACACTATGTAGAGAGATTTGCAAGGTCATTAAATCTACAGTCAGAATGAGACCAGAGGTTTCACCATCTACATCCCTAATACTGTAACAGCTTCTAGGGTTCAAACATGGATTATAGATTTAAAAATCAGACTCGTGTGTTACTGATATTTAACCACTGCAGCCTCAACTATTTCTAGGAATCCTTTCAGTTTGAGGGTGGGGGGAGCAGGGGGAAACCTGTGAGGTACTTTACAGAGGTGATCCTGGATCAAGATTAGGAAATTTATTCCATCTACATTCCTCAGGGTGGGTCTTGATCTCCTTCAACCCTCCATCACTGCCTGTTCTCACTGTAACTCATAAGTTGTCACGTTGTAACCACCACTGTGCTTTGTTCCAGCCAAACCATGACAAGGTCTGAGGAGCATTAACAGGCAGATGTATGGTTACAGCATGAGGTAGACTTAGAACGACCTTCCCATGAGTTGACTAATGATAATCAAATGTGTCATCGTGGTAACTGGTGTGTGTATGTGTGTCTCAAAACATTTACCCTACAAATGCTTTAATATAGTTTTGAAATGAGATGCAATAAACTAATAGTTGGCAACTACAGGAAACATTGTTGACAAGCTGTTAACGTTATTTCAGCAAATAGACGTTTTTCGAAGTGCCAGGATGAGGATGACCCACCTGCACACCCTTAAAAACACTTGCTTATTCATTTGAAGGGATAAACTATATGTTGTTTGAATAATCATGCATTTATAGATTCCTCAAAGGCCAATTACAAATATTCTAAATTATAAGGGATCTAACAAAACAAACGATTGGGTTGAGGTGTTCGTTTGCACATGCAAACAGTCAACATATGGAGCTCAATGTTGCTCCAATTCAATTGACACTTAAGAACTGTAAACAATTGGATAACCCTAATGCGCTGACATAAATACAATACGCATACATTTTTGATTAGCCCTGGCAGCCCTTGGCAATGGCATAAATTACAGCCACAGGTACGCAAAAAACAACGTGATGTATAGAAAACAAACTACAAAACGAAGAATTAAAGGCCACGAAACACAAGAATACAGACACACCCACTCCCCGAATTAAAAATGTAACCATTTTAACCCCAATGTTCCATGTTGCCTAGTGGTTGCCGCGAACAATTAAACATTCTTGCAACAATGTCTTGGAACACCGTTCAGTTATAGGCAACAAAAAAATGGAAATGTAATTCAAGTCGTGGCATCAAGGCACAAGTGCAAACGTACCGTCATGTTCGTAGGACCCAGGAGGCAGTTGAGAGAAAAACAAGTAAACACTTGTTGTTGCAATAGCCTACTCGTCCAACAACTTTATTTTGTACCAATGTGATCGGGGTTGAATAATTATTGCTTCAGTTTTCTACCTGCTGACCCGTTCGCTTAAAAACTTGTCTGCCTAGCAGGAAGGCTAAAAAATAAAACAAACCCCGCCATTTCTACCCATCTTGGTCGGTGAAACGTATCTTATCGATCAAATGTATTTCCCATGGACTATTTCAACAGAAACTGAAGATCATAGACGTCGTTGACACATACAACTCTTGAAAGACACAATTTCACAACTTTCCTGCCGTTTGTTACGATGTTTTTCGTTCTACACTCTCGCCCTGTTTACCACTTCCTGGGCAGATCTGTAAGAATCGTTTGAGCAAACAAGCTAACCAATCAAGTGATCAGTAGGCTTCTCAGAATACTTGAATATTGAAATATAAACTGTACACTGCCAAAAAAGCAACAAATGACACCTACTTCCAGACCACATAGCTTCTACTAAAATACACATCAAAGCATTTATGACATTCCTTAGTTGAGTAGCTAGATTCTTTATGCTGACTAGGTCAAATCTTGGGAGGTTTAGGAGGTTATTTTACGCCGATTTTCATGCAAAACGTTTATTAAACGGTAGCAAAAGGTATCACACGGGAGGGACTTACCTGCATTTGTCCAATATAAACTATCGTTTAAGTTGCAACACGTTCCCAACGGTTTGGACTAACGATTACACCCCAGGCCAAGAATTTGAAACACATGCCCCAGCAGCCACTGTAGACAAAGCTCATTCTATGAAATCCCAGTAGGGTTCAGGTGAAAGAAACAGACCTACAACCCACCAGCATACTTCAAAGTCTGAATTAAATTGAGGAATGTTAAAAGAAAGCATTGAAGTCACACTGCATTTGAATTGATAGAGCAGGCATATACCAGTTTATCACAACTTCTTGAATTCATAACCTGAATAAATAGACCGATATGTGTTTGTAACATTGTAAACAAAATAGACTGCATGCAGGAGGAAAACATTGTAAAACGAAACATTCAGATTAGATATACTGTACACTAATAAGCGTGTGAGTAAATAAATACTAAATGTTGACCATTATTCAAAGCAGCAACGGGGCAATAAATATTCAAGCCAAAAAGCCCTTCTATAATAGGATCGGAGAAGGACGTTTGGATGTGGGCAGGTGAATGTGCACTCTGGCCTTTTCTAAATTGGATTTGCTCAACTTCTGCATCCTCTCTCCTCCATCCTCTCACCTCCTTTTGAAAAAGGCAAAAGGTCATCGAGGAGAGGCAGTGTAGAGAGGGAACGTGTAGAATATATAGTTAAAACGATATGTAGTATATTGTTTTTAAACATGTGCATGCTTTTCTCCTCTGACAAAACGAAAGCTGGTTCAAAGGGGGTGTGGCAGATTTCTAATCATCTCTGCAAAAGACTCTGGTAGGATACACATGACTATCCTCGATGAAAGGTGGCTATCGAGAAGGACACTCTTCCGTTCGCCTACTAAGGAATTGACATCTCCTCAATCACAACGGTTTCCGGATCACGGAGGAGAGAGGATGGAGGACAGACTTTTACCCAAATGAGAAAAGGCATATAAATGCCATGCCCCTTAGTAGAGGAAGTTTAGTTTATGTAAACTGAAGGAAAATTAGTCTGATGACCTGCATTCAATTAGACAACCTCCATAAAACAATGTACAATTTGATATAGGCTACAGAAAGCACACACAAGTAGACCTGTACCTGCATTTGTTCCAAGGAAGAGTTATGTTGTGCCCTCCATGGACTGGCCTCCTCCTCTATAGTGGGGCTGTGGGGCCTCTGTGAAGGAGGAGATTGTAATTATTAGTGTAAAAGTTTCTGGTGTTTTGTGATGTAAAACTGAGTGGGTTGAGCATAACACATCAACCCTGTTACCCATAGAGAGACAGGCTACACATTTTTAACATTTGTCATTTTTTGTGAAGTTTGCATTCAATTGTCACTCCATGTTGCACACAACAAGCTTCCATTCCCCATGTCACAAGGGGATTTATGGCTGATTTAAGATGAAATCGTCAACCCTGCTACTTTATTTGGCACTTACTATAGTGTTTTATTTAACTTCTTGAGATGGGAAAACTAGTTTTTCATGAAGTTGAACATGTGCTCTTTATGACAGAATGTTAAAATTAGGTTAAATAAAACATACACTTCTCAAAAGGCATTGAATTGGCGGAACGACTCACCTGCATTTGCAAAGAGGTGGACGAGTGTGTTCGAGACAGTCTACCACTGCTGCCATTATGCCATTCTATGTGGTTTCTCTCTAGGTCCCCTGAGTCATCTAGCCACTCTCTGGAGGGATGCTTGGAGAGGGAGTGGCTGAAACATCACACACGTGACTTTAGATACAACATATTAATACTTAAAAAACTGTCAGTGACACAATACTGATGTCACATCTGAAATACAGAGGGAGAAACCACTTATAACTTCCTCTTACAGCATTACCTTGCGGTCAACAATGGAAAACCCTAACCTTGCTGGTTTGAAGAGCTCCTGTCTCCCTGAGGGTAGATTTGGAGTCTGTCCAACATGACCATGCTGCTCCCTTTGGAGGACAGGCTTGACCTTTGGTAGATCGGCCATCATGGCGTACTCCTCCCTACTCCTCTCCGTTGACTCCCCCGACAACTGGCCAGACTCCGAGGACTCCATGGAACTCTGGGACGAGGTGTGCCTTTGCATCTGAGGGGAGGGACTTAGGTTGCGGTTGGTCAATCCTTTTGTGTTTGGGGAGGAGCTACGAGTCTCCAGACCCTGCTTACTACTGTTACTCCTAGTGGTTTCCCAGGTGACAGCAGAGGCCCTCTGAGAGGGGGCAGATGTTTTGTTCTCTCTGCCTTCTCTGGATGGGGAGGTGCTATGTAGGAAGTGGGTGGAGCCTCGCCAGGTGCCAGGGGAGGGGTTTGAGTCAGGCCAAGCATCACCGTAACTGTCTTTTCTCTGGTAAGAGAGGCTGGAGTCACCACCACTGGTGGTTTTCCTGAGGAGTGACTGACCTGGTGGGTCATTGCGTGTTTTGGATGGAGTGGAGTTGCGACTGTCATTGCTCTGACCATTGAGGGCCCCACTCTTCTCAGATTTGTGCAGTAGTGATTGGCCGGGGGTGTCATGGCCCCTCCTTGAAGGGGAGGAGCAACGACTACCACAACTTTGACATCTGACAGAGCTGTTCGTCTCTGATTTACAAAGCAATGATTGGCCAGGGGCATCATAGTCCTTTCTCGAAGGGGAGGAGCTCTGAATGTCTTGACTTTGACTATTCAGGTAGTTTTTGGATTCACTTTTGCGCAGTGATGACTGGCTCGGTGTATCATAGCCTCTCCTAGAGGGATAGGAGGTAGGACGATCACGACTTTGACTTCTGACAGAGCTGTTCGTCTCAGATTTACGAAGCAGTGATTGGCCAGGGGGATCATATCCCTTTCTCGAAGGGGAGGAGCTTCGACTGTCTCGACTTTGACTATTCAGGTAGCTGTTGGATTCATTTTTGCGCAGAGGTGACTGGCTAGGGGCATCATAGCCTTTCCTAGAGGGAGAGGAACTTCCACTGTCACGACCTCGACCATTTCCATAGCCACTTGTCTCACTTTTGCAGAGCAGGAATTGACAAGGAGTGTCAAAGCCATGTCTAGAAGGGGAAGAGCTACCACTTTCATAGGCATGAACATTTAAGTCATTCCTAGAAGCTGATTTCCGCAGAGATTGTCTTTCGGCATCATAACCCTCCCTAATGGGAGAGCCACACCAGCCGCCGTGTGGACTATGACCATTGAGAGAACTGTTTGTTTCAGATTTGCAAAGGAGGGACTGGCTGGTGGCATCGTAACTCCTCCTCGAAGGAGAAGAATTGCGACTTTCATGACCATGACCATTTATCAAGTTGTTCCCATCAGATTTGCGAAGCAGGGTTTGGCTGGAGGTGTCATTAGCCCTCCTCGAAGGAGATGAGCTTCTGCTGTCACGGCCATTTAAGGAGTTACTTGTTTCAGATTTGCGCACCCGAGATTGTCTGGGGCTTTCGTAACCCCTCCTTGAAGGGGCGGAGCTTTGAGTGTCACGTCCACGACCATTTAAGGAGCTGTCAGTCTCATTCTTGCGCAATGCACTTTTAAAATATGCAACAGAGTTGACCTGTGATATGGAACCAACTGAACTGGCCATCGATATTACGTTTTTATTCAAGCCTCTAATATCAACACCTCGTCCATAAGACCTCTGGGGGGGACCTCTAGAAGTCTGGTCCCACCCCTGAGACAAGCCCTCAGAGTCTAAGCCCCGCCTGTTAAGGGAGGTGGTACATTCACTTCGTTTGAATGGGAAGGTGTTTGGTAAGGGTGAAGAGGAGCGGGACAGAGAGGTGCTTTGTCTCGATGAATTGAACTTCCCAGACTCCTGATAGGAAGGGGAGTTTCTTCTACTGTATGAGCTGTTGAAACCCCTCCGGTTAGTGGAGGCCAGGGATTCTGCTATCTTAAAAGGGGTGGGGCTTGGGGAGCGAGGGCCCACCTGAGCCTCAACTTCGATGGTGAGATCAAATGCGTTAGGAGGTTCAGTTATTTCCAGGGGCAGGTCTGGGTTTAGTATCTCTGGGTTTAACCTCTCAGAGGCCAGCCCCAGGTTAGGGTTCCTGAAGGGGATGGTAGCTTTGGGCTCAGGGCTTCGGTTGCTGTAGAGGGGGTGTCCCCTCTCTGAATGGCGGTAAACGGGAGGGGGGCTCTGATCCCTGAGAGAACGGGCTCCTCCCGCCCTCCCCAGAGAGAAGTAGCCACTTTCACGATTCCTTTCTTCTTTTAACCCTAAAAAAGAAAAACACTCCATCACATGGTATACTAAAAGCTGTAATTATTGTTACATTCCAAGTTGTTCTAAGGACGTCCACAACACAGTTCTACAAGATACTTCCACACTACTATCAATAAGTCCCACCTCAACCTGAACACAGGTACCTGACAACATCATCATGTAAATAACACCTATGGCTGTAATAGTATACATGTGGTTAAGTGCAGTCCTCACCTGAGTGTCTGCCAATCCTGCCCCTGTTGTTGTCCTCCTCCATCCATGCTTTGGGGTTGGTTCGGTGGGGTGGTGGGTCCAGGTGGGTCATGGTGAGGTGGGTTGAGCGGTGCCGGAGAGGCAGGTAGTCGTCCTCTGCACAGATGGAGCCCCTGAGATCAGTGTAGACACTCTGGTCCCGACAGCTGGAAGAGGAGATAGTGTGAAGAGGAGATGGTGAAATAATGGTGGAGAGAGGGAGAGAATGAGGGAGTGAGAAAGTATACAGTTGAAGTCGGAAGTTTACATGCACTTAGGTTGGAGTCATTAAAACTCATTTTTCAACCACTCCACAAATGTCTTGTTACCAAACTATAGTTTTGGCAAGTCAGTTAGGACATCTACTTTGTGCATGACTGTCACAACTTCCACCGAAGTCGGTCCCTCTCCTTGTTCGGGCGGTGTTCAGCGGTCGACATCACCGACCTTCTAGCCATCACTGATAAAATGTTCAATTTTCCATTGGTTTTGTCTTGTCTTCCTTCACACCTGGTTCCAATCCCATCAATTACATGTTGTGTATTTAACCCTCTGTTTCCCCTCATGTCCTTGTCGGAGATTGTTTTGTTTGTATGTGATGTGCATTTTAGTGTTGGTGTGCGACGGGTTTTGTACCCACATTGTTATTTTGTACATTTTGGTTGTTTTGGAGTTTGGTCAGAATTTATTAAACAACTCTGTTAATACCAAGTTCGTTCTCCTGTGCCTGACTTCCCTGCCACCAACACGCACCCCTTACAGAATCTCCGACCACCTATGGAGTCAGCAGGAGAAGGTACCCCGGCCATGAAGGTGGAGGAGCACGTCCAGGAGCATGCGGTAATGCTTTACCATCTGGGCGCCGCCATGGATCGCGGTGTCCAGACAATGGACCGCTGGGAGAGACAGGGAGTTCTTCCAGTGCCTCCACCAGCACAACCAGAGTCTATCCTGAGCGCCCCTTTCCCGCATGAACCCAGTGGGATCCGTCTCTCCTTGCCACAGGAGTACAACGGGAGTGCTGCCTACTGGGTTTCCTACAGGGTTTCCTCCTCCAACTAAACCTCTATCTGGCCACGGTCCACCCAGCACCATTGGACCGTGAGAGGGTGTCCGCCCTCATCTCGTGCCTCACCGGGAAAGCCCTGGAGTGGGCCAACGCCATGTGGACAAGGGAGAGATGCGCTGTTGGACCATTTTGAGGATTTGGCCGATCACCCGCCGTTTCCAGGCAGTCTTCAACCACCCGCCCAAGGGGAGAGCGGCGGGTGAGCGCCTCTACCATCTGAGGTAGGAGACGAGGAGCGCCCAGGAGTTTGCCCTGGAGTTTAGGACCCTGGCTGCCGGCGCGGGATGGAATAACAGGGCCCTGATCGACCACTACTGCTGCAGTCTGCTCGAGGACGTCCGTCGGGAGCTGGCCTGCAGAGACACCACCCTCACTTTCGACCAGCTGGTGGACCTGTCCATCCGACTGGACAACCTGCTGGCTACTCGCGGACGTCCAGATCGGGGTCTGGTGGTTCCATCCTCCCACACCCCCTCTCCGATACCCATGGAGCTGGGAGGGGCGGTGCGCAGGGAGACCGGAGGGGGTTTCCGCTCGTGCACCATCTGTGGCCGCAGAGGTCACACTGCTGGTCGGTGCCGGGTTGGTTCCTCTAGGAATCGAGGCAGCAGGCAGGGCGCTCTGGCGTCACCCCAGGTGAGCTGGCACCATTCTCACCCAGAGTCCTCTGTTGCACATATGTTTGTGTCTGTCTCTTTTCCTGAGTTTTCCCCGCGTTCCCAGCATAAGGCGCTCATAGATTCAGGCGTGGCTGGGAATTTAATTGATAGAGCGTTAGCTCAGAGTTTAGGGACCCCCATTGTTCCCGTGGATGTGCCCTTCCCTGTTCACGCCTTAGATAGTCAACCATTAGGGTCAGGGTTAATTAGGGAGGTCACCTCTCCTTTGGGCATGGTTTAAATAAAGGAAAAATGTATGCTCACCACGTTGCGCTTTGGTCTACTTCCAACGATATCCGTGACAGAACCTCCCACCACCAAAGGACCAAGCAGCATGGTGAAAGGGACTCCTGGACATGGGAGGAGATCCTGGACGGTAAAGGACCCTGGAGGCAGGCTGGGGAGTATCGCCGTCCAAGGGAGGAACTGGAGGCAGCTAAAGCAGAGCGGCAGTGATATGAGGAGGCAAGTCAGGGAAGCAGGCACGAGAGGCAGCCCCCCCAAATTTTTGCGGAGTCAGGTTATAGACCTGAGCCAACTCCCCATGCTTACCGTGGGGAGAGAGTGTCTAGTCAGGCACCAGGTTACGCGGTTTTGCGGCGTGTTTCTCCAGTGCGCTCTCATAGCCCAGTGCGCTCTCTGCAAGCTCCCCGCAGTTGCCGTGCTAGAGTTGGCATTCAGCCAGGAGGGATTGTGCAGGCACAGCGCTCCTGGTCTCCGGTGTGTCTCTTCGGTCAGGGTTATCCTGCGACAGCTCTACGCACGGTATCCCCAGTTCACCACTAGAACCCAGTGTGGCCTGTTCCAACTTCCCGCCGGGCTAAGGTGGGAGCATGCAGCCAAAAGGAGAGGTGCACGTGGTAAGCACCAGATCTCCAGTGCTCCCCCACAGCCCGGTTCGACCTGTGCCTGCGCTCGGGAGGTGCCGGGCTAAAGTGGGCATTCAGCCTGGAGGAGTGGTGCCAAGGCAACGCACCAGATCTCCAGTGCTCCCCCACAGCCCGGTTCATCCTGTGCCTCCTCTAAGGACCAGGTCTCCTGTATGTCTCCCCAGCCTGGTGGGCCCTGTGGCAGCCCCACACACCAGGCTGTCTATACTTCTCCTCCCATTAGTGAGGGTCTCCAGTCCGGAGCCTCCAGCGACGGTCTCCAGTCCGGAGCCTTCAGCGACGTTCTCCAGTTCGGAGCCTCCAGCGACGGTCCCCAGTCCGGGGCCCGCAACGAGGGTGCCCAGTCTGGGGCCCGCTACGAGGGTCCCTAGTCCGGGGTCGGCGAAGGGGGTCCCCGCACCAGAGGCGCCACCAAAGTGGGGTGAGCCAGAGGTGGAGCGAGGTCTACGTCCCGCACCAGAGCCGCCACCGCGGATAGATGCCCACCCAGACCTTCCCCTATAGGTTCAGGTTTTGCGGCCAGAGTCCGCACCTTGGGGGGGGGGTACTGTCACGCCCTGACCTTGAGAGCTTTTTATGTCTCTATTTTGGGTTTTGTCAGGGTGTGATTTGGGTGGGCATTCTGTGTTCTATTTTCTATGTTTTTGTATTTCTTTGTTTTGGCCGGGTATGGTTCTCAATCAGGGACAGCTGTCTATCGTTGTCTCTGATTGGGAACCATACTTAGGTAGCCCTTTTCCCTCCTTTCTGTGTGGGAAGTTGTCTTTGTTTGTGGCACTATAGCCCTTAAGCTTCACGGTTGTTTTGTATGGTTTATTGTTTTGTTGGCGTCATTTTAAATAAAGGAAAAATGTACGCTGCGCTTTGGTCTACTTCCAACGACATCCGTGAAACGCGTTCTGTCTCCTAGAGATGAATGTACTTTGGTGCGAAAAGTGCAAATCAATCCCAGAACAACAGCAAAGGACCTTGTGAAGATGCTGGAGGAAATGGATACAAAAGTATCTATATCCACAGTAAAAACGAGTCCTATATCGACATAACCTGAAAGGCCACTCAGCAAGGAAGAAACCACTGCTTCAAAACCGCCATAAAAAAAAGCCAGACGATAGTTTGTAACTGCACATGGGGACAAAGATCGTACTTTTTGGAGAAATGTCCTCTGGTCTGATGAAACAAAAATAGAACTGGTTGGCCATAATGACCATTGTTATGTTTGGAGGAAAAAAGGGGAGGCTTGCCAGCCGAAGAACACCATCCCAACCGTGAAGCACAGGGGTGGCAGCATCATGTTGTGGGGATGCTTTGCTACAGGAGGGACTGGTGCACTTCACAAAATAGATGGCATCATGAGGAAGAAAAATTATGTGGATATATTGAAGCAATATCTCAAGACATCAGTCAGGAAGTTAAAGCTTGGTCGCAAATGGGCCTTCCAAATGAACAATGACCCCAAGCATACCTCCAAAGTTGTGGCAAAATGGCTTAAGCACAACAAAGTCAATGTATTGGAGTGGCCAACACAAAGCCCTGACCTCAATCCTATAGATATTTCTGGGAAGAACTGAAAAAGCGTGTGCGAGCAAGGAGGCCAACAAACCTGAATCAGTTACACCAGCTCTGTCAGGAGGAATGGGCCAAAATTCACCCAACTTATTGCGTGAAGCTTGTGGAAGGCTACCCGAAACGTTTGACCCAAGTTAAACAATTTAAAGGCAATGCTATCAAATACTAATTGAGTGTATGTACACTTCTGACCCACTGGGAATGTGATGAAAGAAATAAAAGCTGAAATAAATCATTCCCTCTACTATTATTCTGACATTTCACATTTTTTAAATAAAGTGGTGATCCTAACTGACCTAAGACAGGGAATTTTTTACTAGGATTAAATGTCAAGATTTGTGAAAAACTGAGTTTAAATGGATTTGGCTAAGGTGTATGTAAACTTCGGAATTCAACTGTATATATTGTCCCTCTAGAATCGCAATAAGAGGCTCATTGACTACTTGGTTTACAAAGCATGCTCAATGAGTTTCTTGTTTGAAGTTCTTTGTATCTAGTTCGTAAATGAAATTTCCCCCCTGCAAAATACCTAAATATAAAGCCCAATGAAATGCCAAGTCTCCAAAGATATCTCAACACAAGTTCATAGAGTAAACAAACATTATTTTGTACTAAACATTTCTCCTTAGTAGTGGAGCTTCTATCTCAGACACACACTAGAGCCAATAGATTCTGAAGAGAACCTGTCAGTGCTGTCGTCGTCGTCTCCGTCACAGATGTAGAGGTCACAGTCAGGGCTCAGGATGCACAGGGAGCTCTCCTCGTAACCCAGCTGATCTCCGCTGACATCACAGTAGCTGCTCACCACTGACAGGCCATAAGAGTTCTCCTGATAGGTCATCAAGAACACACAGACCAATCACAACATACGGCAAACAAAAACAGAACATCAGCCAATGGGGCTACAGATTACTTAATGTATTGAAGTGTAATACCATGTTAACTAGCACTTTCTGCAATTGTCAATAATTCTGGTTAAACGAAATGAAATTCAATGTCCATTTTCACAAAAAATCAAATAGCAGACACTGACAAATACTGTTTGTACTATGAGAGAAAAGCAAACACTGACAAGATAAGACAGTGAGCAGCCATAGAAACTAAACGTTTTGTTGGAACTAGCACAATTGATCTCACTTGGCCTACAAAGCCTCATTCATTTACAGATACATATTAACAATGAACACAGGTTTAACACAGTCATCGTTATCGAACGCAACACCTCCAAGTCTCTCTTTATAGCTCCATGCCCAAATTGGGAAGTTCCTGAATAGTGTCTCCCCTCGGTCTCACTCCTCTGTTCCTCAAGACGTTCCTCTCATACTCATACGTTCTGTCTGTCGCTCGATTAGAGTTACACCGTTGTAACTCTACCTAGATTGTAGTTCTCCTCATTATTATTTCATAGCAGTTTTTTTCTTGACATATACAACCCTCCTGGGTTGTCTTAAAATACATATTCTAATCTTCAGTTTGACTTGAATTAATGGCAATATAAACAACAACTTTATAATATCATAGTCCTAGGTAGGTATACAAAAGGTATTGCAATGTAATACGGAAATGAAAAACAATGAGATAAGATCTGACTTCCACAAAATGTATATTTGCCTAATTTGTGGCAATCAAAGGCAAAACAAGGAGAGTGCTATGCTACCAATAAACAGTTGTGTCCTCATAAATGAATGTGCCTTTGCAATGACATACTATGTGTAGATGTGGGCCGACCGGTGCTTTCTGTAACCTGCCTTCATGTATAATGTTACCAGTGATTCCCAAAAGGGCAGTAAATGATCTCCCGTCATTAATTTGTAATGGGAGCATTCTCTTCACCGCCCTCCTCATATCTTTTCCCTCATACGTTCCTCCTTATTCACTACACACAACACAGGGTCATACCTCACCAACGTCTGTTACTGAGCACTTTGTAGTGAATTCAGCACTGGGTGTTACTGGTTAAATGGAGTAGCTTCCCCTTCCGAAACGAAAAAGTCTGCTAGCCAAAGTTTAAGTAGACTCAAAGTCAACATTACCACTCAGCCATCTCCCTTACTTCCTCTTGTGTATTGATCCTTGACTGTCTGACCTCAATGTTTATCTGACCCTTTCCCTGACCCCATATCTTACCTTCCACCTGTCTGTATAGGCCCAGATAATCACTCACCACTCTTCTAATCCCCTCTCCCTCTGTCTTGGCACTGGTATCCCTCTCCACTGCCTGTGGTGCTGGTGGAGGTACAGTGGCTTGCCCGGGCTCCTTCTCCACTGTGAGGCTCAGCTGTGGTGCTGGTAGAGGTACAGTGGCTTGCCCTGGCTCCTTCTCCACTGTGAGGCTCTGCTGTGGTGTTTCGGCTGTACCCGTGCCTGTACTCGTGCCCGAGTGCAAGTGTTTCTGGCGCAGGCAGTCGTGGCAGCGGGAGGAGTCGAAGATGTTGGGCTGGAACTTGGGACAGATAAGGTCATCGCCAGAGAGGGGCATGGCGAGTCCAGAGGTGGCAGGCGCTCACTCATCGCACACCTCGGAGAATACTGAGGAACAACACAGGCTGTAAAGGCAGATAAAACCAAACACAGTATTTAATGAGCCTAAAACACCACAAAGTAGAAAAAGTGGTTGTGGTAAAACAGTAGTACCAGTAGTACTTCAGGGAAAATTGTGGATTTCAAAAAAATATACAGTAGTCCATGAGGAGAAAAAAAAGGCTAAAATCCATTCAACATTTATATGTACACAGTGTAAGACATTGATGGGATATTATTACAGCGTAGTTGTTATAGGACGATGTTGCAGAGCTGGAAGCAATGCTGTAGCATATTTAATCCACAAGGGTCATTATTTCATGGTTAGTGCGATAAAACAGAACAGTTAAGCTAAGTGAAAACTAATTACACAAGAGGGTATAGTAAAACACAATACAGAAAGGAAGATGATAGAACTATTTCCAGCATATCATTAATATCATTACTAAATGTCACCGAGAGCACTTGGTAAAAATCTAAATACAAGTCAAAGTATTGAATAATTAATTTCTAGATTTCTTAATGTGTATTATTTTTCATTTAATTATTCTCTTTTAAATTTGAGACGAAGAGGTTTTCAACGATACCTGACAGAAGAGTTCTCAGCCGTCAGTTAAACTGAGAATATGCCATTTAGAGAAAAGGTAATATACTGTCCATCAGACCCCCGGCACATGCCTCTTCCCCTGCTCACAATCCCCCTGAGGCTCTTACTCTTACATGGATCCGATAGGCTGTTCCGACAATGGATGAAACTGATGCACTTCTGACTGCCATGTTGGCTCTGCTTAACATTACCGAGAACCTATCAGTCTGCCAGACCTAGAACCAATATGGAGTCAATTGCATGACAGTTACTCTATTGAAGGTTGTATTAGATATCATGAGCTTTAGAAAGCAAAATGAACTGCTTGTGACAGATGGCACGCGTTAGCTCAGGTTAGTGTAAATAAATAAACACTGCTAAGGTATGAGATTAGCATACACTAAGATCCTTGACTATACCACATTTCTTGAAATCTAAACAAATGAGGGCATGGGGTACTATAATGTCTAGAAATACACATGTAAAGATCTCTTCTCTGATGCTCGGAAAAGGATGTTGACTGAGGAGTCAGGTTTCCAAGTGATTCTTATATATACACTTTTCTTTTAATCAAACTTTGAGCATATACACATTGGATGAATACAACATACCAAAGCAGTTAGCATATAAACAAACATGTAGAAAGGAGAGAGCCTAACAAAGGAAACAGACATGTCGAGTCCAATTGGTTAAAACAAAACAGTGTTTGAAACGGCCATTCTGGATCGAGCAGACATTGGCTTTCAATGAGAATGAATATGTGCAGTTTGTGTATTTGTTTGCTCTGTAGACTTTCCCAACTGGTACCATAGAAACTCTAAATGTCCATCATGGCTGCTTAGGATCCTGATCAAACAAAGAGGCCAGACAGACCCTTACACTGCAAATCTATTTTTTCATAACTCTCAGTCCTTGTGATGTACCCTCTTCCCAGTCAGTCTGCGTCTTTGCTTCTTGCAGGTCCTCCCAACTCTGTTCTTCTCAATTCTGCCCTTCTTGTCTGTGGCACCTGGCTTCTTGTCCGTTGGCCGGCCTCGTCCTTTGCCTTCCTGTTTCCCCTTCCTGCTTCCCTTCCGCTGCGTCTGGTGAGCGTGGAGCGAGGCGTTCAGTGAGCAGATTCTGCAGAGAGGGAGGAGGGGGATAATAACGTGTGAGAATAACTTGCCACCACACTGCTCATATTGTTATATAGGCATCATATTAGACTAAATTAGCTGTCAGAACTGAATACAGAATGACAATAGAACAGGAATTGGGGGCTCATTACTATTCCTTAGCAGCGTGTATAACCCAGTTGTTGAGGAATAATGAAATTTGCATACATTTTTACCCATTTTTTAAATCCTCCAGTGAATTTGACCATTATCAATAACACAAGGAAATAGTACAAGTGATTTTCATTAAATGTGAGTGAGGATAAACACAACTTACTTTTTATTGAGGATCGGATTCCCAGATTTCTTTGGCATAGCACTCATTTTCTCCTGCTCCTCCACCTCCTCCTCCTCAGTAACCTTCAAAAGAAAATGTAGTTTGAATACCTTTCAGAAAAACAATTTCAAAACATAAGAACATGGGACGTGGAAATCAGCAACAAATGCTTTACCTGATTGGTCTCTGGCCCCGTGAGGTCAAGGTCACTGATGGTTGTTACGGTAACAGTATGGTTGGGGTGATCGTACTGTACAGACTCGGTTGTGCCCGTTATTACATCCTCCAATTCATCTTCTTCATCATCATCATCCTCATCTGTGGAGAGTTAACCATAACAATAAGAGTAAGTGAAATGGATTCACACTACATGTTAACTTCTGGGTAAACCTGCAAACACAGATAAGGGCAAGTGAAGGCAGCCAACAATATTCTGTCAAGCCTAGCTGACATATTTAATTATTTCGCTCAAACTCACCGAGAGCCTCTTTTCTTTCCTGCAGCAACTTCAAATACTCCTTGTGTCTCTGGAATTAAAGAGTAAATATGATTTGTGCCCCCTTCTGTCCACATTGTTAGTATTCCCTTCATCAAAAACTCTACTAAAGTGACAAGTTTTACACACCATGTCTATTTCATTAACACTTGGGTTTTAATCTTGTGCTTTTTCTCTTAGCCGGTGTTTACCTCTTCTTTGACTCTCTTCTGCTCCTCCTTTATCTTGGTCTGGATTTCCACCACTGCTGCTTTCCTCCTCTCCACCTTTCTCTTGTGGAATCCTGTCAGATAATCCCTGCAGGAGATACGATAAATCAAACAGATGAATACATTCATGACAAGTCACTTGTCGTCACTTCCTTGTATTCACCAATACTTAACTTCTGACAGGATTAATGAGAACTTGGCAAACCAATTAGAGGTGTACTAAACACATTTCTCAAAGACAGAGAGGCAGGATGATGTGGCTTATGATTCTCTTATCAACGATGATGGCATATCATACAAGCTGACCATGTAAATGAGACCTACCTAGCAATCTAGCTAGTTTAGCCAGAGAGGCTCTATAGTTAGCTAACGTTAGCTTGCTATGCGTTGAGGGACTCCTGTGCTGTTTATAATGTGCCGAACTCACTGTCGCTCGTTATCGTTGAACATGACCACACATTTCTCTCTTTTCTTAAATTTCTCATGCTTCCCCTTTTCCTTTTTGTTCCAGTTCTTCATGTTTTTCATTTTGATAACACGTGAGCTTGTTTTTCAGCTGGCGATTTGCTTCAAAAGTCCCTGATTTGTGTGCATCATACAATGTGGTCCAAGCACTTTGGTTCTTTGAAATTGTGGCCATTCTCTCCAATGTCCAGTTCTAGAAGAGTAATTTTAAAAAGTACATTGAAATTAAATGTTATTCAGAATTCTGATGCAAGTAAAATAACATTACCATGCCTACATTAAACATTGATAAGTGTACGACTTTAATATTACCAACACATTTATGAACAATTTGTTGAAAATGCACAAAGCAATTGGTCGTTATCAAAAATGTAGCTCTATTGAAACCAATGCCTACGAGGATGGAATAATGTTTGGTGGACACTGCCTACCCCAGAGCAGTGTGACCAACCCAAATTTGATAATGTATTAGCTGTGCGAGTTTCAAATAGAGACCACATTCCACTCTGAACATTACACTGGGTAGTCAAATACTGGGAGCCACAGTCTGCTAGGACATTCCTATGGATTAATAAAGAGAGCGAGTCTGGAGAGACAATAGTTATTTCAGCATGACAATGATCCCAAACACACCGCCCGGGCAACGAAGGAGTGGCTTCGTAAGAACCATTTCAAGGTCCTGGAGTGGCCTAGCCAGTCTCCAGATCTCAACCCCATAGAAAATCTTTGGAGGGAGTTGAAAGTCTGTGTTGCTCAGCAACAGCCCCAAAACATCACTGCTCTAGAGGAGATCTGCATGGAGGAATGGGCCCAAATACCAGCAACAGTGTGTGAAAACCTTGTGAAGACTTACAGAAAACGTTTGACCTCTGTCATTGCCAACAAAGGGTATATAACAAAGTATTGAGAAACTTTTGTTATTGACCAAATACTTATTTTCCACCATAATTTGCAAATAAATTCATAAAAAATCCTACAATGTTATTTTCTGGATGTTTTTTCTCTCATTTTGTCTGTCATAGTTGAAGTGTACCTATGATGAAAATTACAGGCCTCTCATCTTAAGTGGGAGAACTTGCACAATTGGTGGCTGACTAAATACTTTTTTGCCCCACTGTACATCATGAATTCAACAATAAGGCCAGGGACTGAGGAAGAGAGCCGAGGGGCAGAGAGAAAGAACCAGCAACTAGCCAAGGAAGCAGGAATAGAGACTAGTATAGTAAAGTGTGGGTGGTCTTCTTCCCCCGCCTTCAGGTGGATAAACAGTACCAGTGTAGTTTTGTTGACCAAGCCCAGTCGCTAGCTCCAGTGAAACACCTAATAAGGATCAAGATGAGTGTGTGAGCGTAATGCAGACCACTAACATTGCTTTAAGAGTGTTCTGTCTAAAAAAAATCTTGTGGAAACATTTTTACTATAGCATCCCTACTGCTTCGCATTTATAGCAACTTAAAAATAAGACACAAACAAACACACATGCTGTCCACATTCATCTTTTATTAAAACAAATCCAAAAAACAATACATAGAAGGGAAAACATTAGATGAGATATTTTGTAACATAAATCGTAGTATGTCCATTCACTGCAGATGGTTGGTTGTGCAGCACTTACTAGACCACACTAACCAGTCTGATGAATTCAATCTGAAATAACGGTGCAGATACAAGGGACATGGTTGGGTAAATTGACACCGTACAGCGGTGAATATATCTGGGTTGAACTGGAAGACATACAGTCGGTCTTTCTCATATTAGGGTAAAGTGTATTAACACATTTCTGTGCATTGGAGTTCATGTCAAAAACACTACAATGTGCCAAATAATGATGCCCTATAAAAACTGCCATACTAATGTCTTGGACAACAGTACTTCCTGCATAAAATAACTCCATTATCCTCATTTAATTTTTTTTTTTTAAAAAAGTCACTCCTTCACACTCCAACAGTTTATATCCCTAGGTTGCCTTGACAATATAAAACAAGATTGCTCAAAAAAAACTGAGCATGTATAATATTACAGCCATTAAATAAGAAAATCAGAACACAAAGATGAGAATGACAAAAGTGACAAAGTCTAGCCAACAGACAAAATTAAAAGCAATTGGACAGATTCCACGAGGATAGCTCTGACACTGAAAACAATTGTTAACTACATCAAGGCCATTATGCTTGAGAGCTTCCCAATCAGATTGGTCAGAATCAACCTTAGTGACAGTGACCGAACTGTTTGGTCAATAACATAGTCAACTCACTCCGGCCCCTGGCTGGTGGCCAATACACAAACCATTTAACCTTCCTACAGAGTTGATATAACCTTCTTTCTACCCATTATTCTCCCCTCACACATACATAAGAACATCCTGCTTCATTCTATTCAAGACTGCTGTCTCTACATGGCTACAGAATGTACAATCTATATACAATCATGACTGTGATACTGTGTATGCATGTATATATAAAACTTGTATAAAGATTTGGGCTTTGATTTTCCATTTACGTTGACTCTCCAATCCATGAACCCGTTTTCTTATTGTAAAACGAATGGCACTTTTACAGTGCTGGCCCATTAATATTGCACTGCACTGCTGAGTCTAAATAAAGCTGCTCTGTGTACTGTACGACTACTGTCAACTGTCACCATGCCAACTGGTGTGGTACTACAGTATATTGCGCTTGAGTACACTGGCATTGTACAGTCAATGAGGTAGATATAAATAGATACTACTCTGCACTGTACTGTGAGAAGCAAGTTATTTTGCATTGTACAGTAGAGGCTAGAGGGTGACTATCAAAGCTAGAATGCACTGAAGCCACAGTCGGTCTCCTTGCGTTGAGCTATTGTATTGGGCTGTCAAAAATACATACATTTTAAATGTATCATTGCGAAGCTTGAACGCACATGACATTTTAGCATCTAGAACTTGTGGAATGCCAGTGCAGGTGCAGCCCGTCATCTACCTGTGACATTACAGCTCTGTCATAAAGCTTCAGACACGACGAGCACAACCTCTTGTAGATGAAGGTCCATTCATCGCAGGGCACAACTCAAAATAACTTTTGGCTAATTAGCCAAGCAAAGAGAGAGACTGAATTGTATGTGGATGAGACCCAATGGCAGCCATTTTGGTCCTTTTTCCCTTTGGGGCCTATAAGCAGATTCTCTCTACGCTAAGCAGTGTTAGCAACGTTACAGTGTTAGCATTATACCAGTGAGCATGTGAGAAACCATGTCCAGTGTATGGACTGCATTATATACAATCTCCTTCTGTGAGGATATGGGGGTGCGTTAGGCGTGTGTGAGAGTAAATATGACACTGCCAAAACGTTAACAGTAGTCAATGTTCAGGCTGGCAGTGTGAAGATTGAAGGTCCCTTTTGGTGTCTCTCCTGTACTGTGATATGTCCATGAGATACGACTGTTTGCGTAGTTGACAATTAGATGCTGTGTGGAAATGGCTGACTAGTAATTTATCAGTGATATGTCTGTAGGGCTATGTGACTGTTCTGGGATCTGTATAAGTGGGCTAATTTATAATATGTGGTGGAGAATAACTTATCACTGACCACTGATCAGTACACTGAGTGAGTAGATCACAAGTCAGCGTTAACGTGTGTGGGTCTAACTGATCTGAGATCTGTCTGCGGGGGGAATCATCAGGAGGCCGCGATGGTGGTGCCCCCACTGAGGCGGAGCAGGATCTGTTGGCAGTCCTGTAGGGAGCGGCGGTCGCCCACACGCTCAAGGGTGCGCTTGGCCTCGGCCAGCAGGCGGGCGCGGTGCCCTGGTGGGGTCAGCAGGGGTAAGGGTAGGTGGCGGCACGCCAGCAGGATGGCATGAGCCCTTTCACGCTCACCCAGAACACAGTCACCCTCTGCTGCAGGGCGGAGGAGGAGAAGAGGGGAGGAGGAAAAAGTAAAGAAAGGTCAGTACATTTGTGAGGAAAGCACTACATTTGTGTTAATTTGACATCAAAAACACATTTGATATCAACTTCAAATGGTATTATTCATGATAATAATTGAAGTGTGTGTGTCCTTACCCGTGGTGTACCCAGGGTTGTTGGTCCTGCGTCGGAGGCTGTGCTCCAGTAGCTGGTGTGTGCGGGTGGGACTGGCTCCAGCCATCAGCCTCACTGTGGTCTCATGCAGGAACACCTGGGGGAGGACAAGAGGGAACATACTGTAATTACACCACAGATAGCCATGAATTACCCAATTGCTGCCAACACACTGTCATTGACACTGACCCAACTCCAGCCACTTTAATAATGGGAATTGATGGGAAATGATGTAAATATATCACTAGCCACTTTAAACAATGCTACCTTATATAATGTTACTTACCCTACATTATTCATCTCATATGCATACGTATATACTGTACTCTAGATCATCGACTGCATCCTTATGTCACTAGCCACTTTAACTATGCCACTTTGTTTACATACTCATCTCATATGTATATACTGTACTCGATACCATCTACTGTATGCTGCTCTGTACCATCACTCATTCATATATCCTTATGTACATATTCCTTATCCCCTTACACTGTGTATAAGACAGTAGTTTTGGAATTGTTAGTTAGATTACTTGTTGGTTATCACTGCATTGCCGGAACTAGAAGCACAAGCATTTCGCTACACTCGCATTAACATCTGCTAACCATGTGTATGTGACAAATAAAATTTGATTTGAATTACTCATGAATAATTCAGCAGGTCTGAAGCCTTAGTTACCTTGTGTTGTGCCTGTCTGTAGCATTGGCCCAGCCTTCGCAATGAACTCAGGTCCCGCTGGAATCCAGCCAATTGGGAGCCAGGGGCGGGGCCTGGCTCCCCATTGCTGCTGCTTCCTCTTTGCCATAGGCTGGTCCTGAGGGTCAGCAAGAGGTCACAGACCAGGAGCTCCACCCCCTTGGTATAGGAAAGACAACAGGAAGGCAGAGGAAGGGGAAAAAAAATAAAAAAATAAAAAGTGTTGAAGTACGTAATAAATGACTACACAATGAGTTATGGAAACTAAGAGAGTCATATGGGACAGTACATGCACTGTAAGCATCGTCTCGACCTGGATATGGTGTGTTGCAGGTGCCTGCAGATTTGGGAGGCCCCTGTACTGCACTGCAGACACATTGCACTGGGCTGCAGGATCATGCAATGCAACTACAATGCACCACAGCCACCCCCTACCACCCACGCACTACTACTATACCTAGCTAGAGTCAGCTTGTACCGGTGCATTTGTGAGTCAAACGAGCACCCATGCAACAGTCACCGTGTGCAGTATATGTTTGTTCATGGTGTGTGTGTGTAATATGACCAATGAACACTGTGAATCAACCAAGCTCCATTACAACCTTTACTGCATGTATATACACAAAGGTTAGAGTTGGTTCAACTAGAAAATCACAGAGAGTGTATATATATATTCACTTGCATCCTAAACACCCGCATTTTGGGAGAGTACCTTGTTGAGCCCATTTCCAGACTGGGCGGACAGGGGAACAGAGATGCTGGTGCGCAGGTAGCTGCTGGCCCTGTCGCAGTGAGACAGACAGGCCACCGCCCCCTCTCCCTTCAGAGGAGACAGGCTCATCTGCACCGCCTTACACAGCAGCAGCACAGCCTTGGGCAACGGATGACTGCAGGATGACAGGGAAAACATAGGATTATGGCAATGCTTCTAATGTCCTTTACATACACATGACTGGGACCCTGCTCCCACACTTCCAAGACACCTACTGAAAAATGGTGCACGAAGAAGACCCGCAACATCATCAAGGACCCCACATACTCCAGCCACGAGCTGTTCACTACGTTACTGTCAGGCAGACGGTATCAGAGCATGAGGTCTGATACCAACAGGCTCAGAGACCACCTGCTCTTATACTCCACACCTTAGCACACAACTGATGTTACCAGACTCCTATTAAGATTACTAAATACTCCACAAATTAAACACCTGCCCCCCAATCCTCTCTTCCCCAAAACATGTATAAATAGTGGACTAAATTGTACCTTCCTGTATTATACTAAAATGTTTATTCTATTCTACTGAGCCATTTACTTTATGTTCCTGTTCTTATATTTTCTTATTTGTTATTGTTGTATTGTCCAGAAGGAACCTGCAGGTAACAATTTCTTTGGACTGTGTACACCAGGTATATCCTGTACATATGACTAATAAAAAACACACACAACATAAACAGAGTATACTGACTCGAGGGTATGGAGAGCTCTGGGCATGCGCTCTGCCTCTGCCAGCAGTGACCTCACAGCGACATCATCTCCTTGCAGCCAATGGGCAGCAGCCTTTAGGACCAATGCCCACCAGCGACTCACTGGGTCTGCCACTAAGCAGAGAAGAGATTTACATGACAACATTAGACTTCAACTGTGGCATCAAGGGGTCTAGCAAAAATTGTTCACATGTTATATTGAATAAGTCAATTATGTTAATCATAAAGAGTTTCTTTAGTGTTCAAGATACATATGAGAAGAAAACAATTCTATACACATTCACAGCATCAGATCATCTCGTAGGAAACAAAGATTGGAGAAATCTGTAAAGAAATCTGTCCCACAGAGAGCATGGTGTGGTTCACACTAACGTGTGCATTCTAGTACCTGGCATGGTGGTGTGATTAGGTGGGGCTGGGAAGGGAGGAGAAGAGGACTCCTCTGTGCAGCTGTTCAATAGGTGGAGAAACTCCAAGGCACTGGAGAACTCCCTGAGAGACAGAGAGTGAGAGTGAAGAAAAGCAAACTAAGTAAAGTAAACAATTTGCATAGGTAAACAGGAAAGTGACTGGGCACCGAGGATCCTGGCCTTACCCCGAGTCGTTCTTGGGCTTGCCTGCCTCCCTGTCAGTGTGGGGCTGGATGAGGGAGTGCACAGCTCTCTCCAGCAGCTTCTCACAGAAACAACGATGCAGCTGGGCGATGGGGTCAGCTAAAGGAAGAGAGAGAAAGAAGGAGGGAAAGAAAGATAAAAGGCCTAATTGTTGCAGGAGGGCATTTCTGTATACACTATTAGCTCTTCCATCGACTTTATTGTTCATACCTGGGTCTCTCTGGGAAGTGTACACGCCCTCTCTGCTCTCAGACTTCACAGACCAATCACAGCTGAGGAAGAACTGCCTGCCCAATGGGGTGAAGAGCCAGTGCAGACAGTCAGGGATGGGCTTGGAGTCTGATTGGCTGGCCACACCCTCAGCACAGCTCAACAGGTAACCCTGGGACACAGACATGTGGGGAAAGATGACAGTGAGTGGATAGTATCAGAGATATCATTACCATAGCAGTAATGGAGGGATGTGGAGGGTTAGTAATGGAGGATGGAGGGATGCCCTGAGACACTCACAGGCAGGCAGGAGAGGTGGTGGCCCAGTACAGTGCGCAGAGCTGTTGCCGCTGTGACATAGATCTGGGCCTGCTGGGCAGGGGCCATCTTGCTTTGGGCGCTCTCACTGAGGTTGACAGCACTCATAGACAGAGACAGAGCCCACAGGCCACTGCGCTGGGGAAGCTTCCCTACACACAGAGAGAGAGAGAGAGAAGTTCCAGACTGAGGATGGGGTACTACTGTGTTATGTTATCGTGTTTACAATGACTAATGATACGGACCTAGGCTCAACGTTCTAGACTATTCAGTGTAGTCACCTGTGAGCTGCAGCTGGCTCAGCCTATGGTAGACCAGAGCTGCGTCCCGGGAGCTGGTCTTGGACTCCTCCCCCTTGTGCTTCCCACCAACCTGGCGAACCAGCCAGCCCAGAGGGGTGGGGTGATGCAGACAGTAGCGAATCAGGTTCCAGGAGAGTGAGAAGAGGAGGTCCCAACTGGTGGTGGGCAGGGCTCTGGTCAAGACTGACAGGCAGGTTTTCAAACTGGCCATAGCTGCTGTATAGTCACCCTGTAGGAGTGGAGAGGTGGGAAAATCTATAAGAATACTTATGGAACTTGGCATTCATGTACCTATAGACACAGAGAGATGGTTTTACTCAATCAGGGCACCAGTTAAAGGTGATACTCAAACACAGGTACAGAGAAAAACAATAAGTAGGGGAAAATCCTTCAGACATAAAGGGATGTGAACTCACTCTGTTGAGATGTAGGTCTGCTTGTTTACGCTGCCTCCAGAAGGAGACGGATTTGGGCGAGTGGAGGGGGGTGACAGGCTCCCAGAGGTAGAGGACCCTAACACAGCCCCACACTGCCCCAACACCGCTCAACATCCACACCGTCAACCATGGCAACAGGCACCAAAGCCAGGTCGCTGTGGGAAAGAGAGGGAGGAGTCAGTATAAGATACATATAGTCCAATACATCCTCAAAACAACTCCCAACCGGGAACTCTTACTGTTAAGAATAATAATGACTTTGACTATAATAACCTATCGTGAATGCAATAGGACTTGTATGGTCAGTGTAAGGGTCAACTAAGGGGCTGACCAAAGTTGTGTGTCTGGCTGGGTAATGAGAACAGTGTCCTGGAGGCTCTGTGTGCAGAGGTCAAGCCAGAGCTGCTCTGGGCCTCAGATCCCAGGAGAGAGGGCAGGGGTTGAGGGAGAGGCAGAAGAAGGTGAGGGCACAGAGGAGGAGACGAGAGCGATCCATCACACCCACGGAAGAGGGTGAGCCAGGCTCACTCTTCACCTGAGAGGAGAGAGCGAGAGAGAATAGTTCAACTACTATGTAAGTGTTCAACCTTCGCAACATTCAATCCAAACTATTTCCACAACAACAAAAACATCACAGTTCCTTGGCTATCATCATCACAGTACCTGCTCATGGTCCAGTAAGGGACTGCCAGGCTCTGAGTCGATGCAGTATGGAGAGAACTCACGAGGAGATCCTGAACCAGACTCTGATGCTGGAGGTGACATCATCAGCATCTCTGGTTTCATCTCCACATCATCAGACAGCACCACTGACTCTGACAGAGCGGAAGTGGGAGAGAGCCCAATGCATTATGGCCCGTTCATGAACTGAAGTTGTGATGGATTAACTAGTAATAAATGGGGGACTTACTGTTCATCTTGAGGGCCAGGTTCTCCTGCCGTAGTTTGTGGTTGACCTGCTGCAGGTATTTGATGTAGTCGATGGCTTTCCTCAGCACTCCTGACTTGTGCATCTGCGTACAAACACATTAGCAATGTGTCAGTGTACATTTGGTGAGAGTGCCCTATACGTACAACTCCATTCCTCTGACTTCCATGTACTCTAGGAAATACCAAGAATCTGTGGTTTTATAGCCTAATTAAGTTTGACACCTGTGAAACATTCAAATGATTCTAGCACGCTCCTCTAAGTTTCTATCGGACTTGGACCACAAAATAAAACTAAACCCACTGTTCCTGTAAGGTCAAAGATAGTCAATATTGGATTATTGTATCACTTGGTTTTCCTGACCTTGGCGTCGCCGCCCATGACCAGGTCCCTCAGCTCCAGGATCTTGTCATTGATGGAGGAGCGGTACCTCTTCTCGATGATGTTGTGGGTGGTTCTCCTCTCCCCCTCCTTCATCACCCCCCCTGGACCCATCACCATCCCGTGGTCCATCACCTGCCTGTTCCCACCTACACAGTGGGAGGTGCCTGACGACAACTGTTTGATGGGCAGCTTGTCTCCCCCTCCCATCATGACAGGCACAGTGGTCAGGATGTTACTGCCCATCAGAGTCTGAGGGAAGAGTTAAGGTAAAAGTCAGTGGTGACATATGACACAGATAAGATACCAAGGGGGACAGAGCAGAGAAGCATATTCAATTGAATTCTCTGGTCATCTTTATCTAAAGTCATTTTCAGTCCAAGTTTCGGTTTAATCTGGGTCTATGTTACCGTCCCCATTAGACCCTGAACAGAGAGAAAAGAACGGGAGAGGGTGAAGCAGACAGATAGTATAGAGACCTACCGGTACCTGTAGAGTCTGTGTCTGGATAGGATGGGTCAAGGTGGTGATCCCAGGGTTCTGCATGGTGGACAGAACCTGTGTCCCATCAGGTTTCAGGGTGGTCAGAACCAGATTCTCTGTCTTCAGAATCTGAGGCTGGTGGACCAGAAGCTGAGAGAGACCAGGGACACTGGACCAGTTACAACCAGTGATGCCATACACAACAAGGTCTATGGTTACACCATGCTAGGATCTGCACGTATTTAGAGAGACTTTAGACTTTGGACGCAGCTAGTTTTGATTAGGGACTCAAACATTGTAAAGTATGAAGCTTGACACTCACGGGTAGCTGTTGAACCTGCTGTTGCATGGTGTGGACTGTAGGTGCTGTAGAGAGAGTCTGGATGGTCTGGCCAGTCTGCAGTAGTCTCTGGTGCTGGATGGTCATGGGTTGAACCTGTGGTGATGTCATTATGCTCTGCATCTGCGGTTGGAGGACTGTGGGAAAAAAAGAGAGGTATGTAGTATGGATACATTGTCAAAGAGCACCATTCATATAGAAAAGCATGGGATAGGACTCTGAATAATTTCACATGATAACCATCTTTAAGTGCATTTCTAATGAATAACCACCGATTCACAGTGAACAAATCTTTTCAGTGTACATTTTTTTTATTTAAATTGCTCTAACCTTGGAAGCTTGTAGTGGGACTCTGGTGGCAGATGACAGGGTTCTGGATGAAGCGGGACTGGCCACCGCTAGATGTGATCATCACCGTCTGGGCCTGGGACTGGATGGGCAGAGCCTGGTTGTGGGTCTGGACCAGGGTGTGCACAGGGAAGCTATGCGCCTGCATGGGGATGCTCTGGCTGTGGACCTGGATGGTGGGTTGCTGCTGGGATTGGATGGCCTGCATCTGGGGCTGGATGGCCTGCATCTGGGGCTGGATGGCCTGCATCTGGGGCTGGATGGCCTGCATCTGGGGCTGGATGGCCTGCATCTGGGGCTGGGGCTGGATGGCCTGCATCTGGGGCTGGGGCTGGATGGCCTGCATCTGGGGCTGGATGGCCTGCACCTGGGGTTGGGGCTGGATGGCCTGCACCTGGGGCCGGGGCTGGAGCAGGGGAGGGGCGCGGATCTGATGCTGCCCTGAAGAGAACGTCTGGACTGGGGTCTGTGGTGGGGTGAGGGGCAGGGACTGTTGGGCCAGTGTTTGGGTGGGGGTGAGGGTCACGTTGCTGTGCTGGTAAACTGTGGTAGTGGTCTGGGGTGTCTGTGGGGCTTGAGGGGGTGGGCGTGGGGTGGCCCCAGCACCGTTCTGTAGGGAGCCTGCAGAGGACATCTGGTCCTCAAAGAGGTCGGGGAAGTCCCCCACCTGGTTGCTGACGAATTGGAGCATCTCTGAGGAGAGAGAATAATTCAAGGGGTTCATGAGTCTCTGGTTGTGGGTGAGCTAAAAATGCACTTTATTCTTAGCCATAAAATCATGTGCAATGGCAATTGATTGAATAGACAACAAATTTGACTGTACATAGTTAGCATAAAATTGGCTTATTAGACACAATCCATTTGTTAATATGGCCCTCTAATGGAGGTAGGGCTTCATTGTTGCAATCAAATCAAATATTATTTGTCACTTGCGCCGAATACAGCAGGTATAGACCTTACCGTGAAATGCTAACTTATAAGCTCTTAACTAACAATGTAGTTCAAGAAATAGAGAGTTAATAAGATATTTACTAACTAAAGTAAAACAAATCAAAAAGTAACAAGAAATGTACATAACAATAACGAAACTATATACAAGGGGTTCCGAGTCAATGTGCAGGGGGCACAGGTTAGTAGAGGTAATTTGTAAAGTGACTATGCATAGATAACAAACAGTGAGTAGCAACAGTGTAAATAGGGGGGAGGGGTCAATGTAAATAGCCCAGGTGGCCATTTGATTAGTTGTTCAGCAGCCTTATGGCTTGGGGGTAGAAGCTGTTAAGAAGCCTTTTGGTCCTAGACTTGGCGCTCCGGTACCGCTTGCCGTGCGGTAGCAGAGAGAACCGTCTGTGACTTGGATGACTGGAGTCAGACCATTTTTTGGGCCTTCCTCTGACATTGCCTAGTATATTAGGTCCTGGATGTCAGGAAGCTTGGCCCCAGTGATGTACTGGGCTGTACAATCTGTCACAAGGGCAGATCCACAACTCGGGACTTTTCTAACGGCTTAATGAATTGGACCTGGAGTTCCTACCACTGCCCAAAATGATTTGTTTTAATGTCGTATAGTTTTAAAAAATTGTAACAATCTTTATTAAGATTAGTCATTTTATTGTGAGGAACTGCAGTTTCATCTGACATTTTTTCAGTTTTGTCCTCTTATGTGAGTGATCCTTGCGTTTCAGGTTATTGTCCTGCTGAAAGGTGAATTTGTCTCCTAGTGTCTGTTGGAAAGCAGACTGAACCTGTTTTTCCTCTAGGATTTTGCCTGTGCTTAGCTCCATTGTGTTTAGTCATTGCCAATGACAAGCATACCCATAACATGATGCAGCCACCACCATGCTTGAAAATATGAAGAATGGTACTCAGTGATGTACAGACTTCTTACTTCTCACACTGTCATTTAGGTTAGTATTGTGAAGTAACTACTGTTGTTGATTCATGCTCAGTGTTCTCCTATCAGACATTCAACTCTGTAACTGTTTTAAAGTCACCATTGGCCTCATGTAATTAAAGTGTAATTAGAATTTCACCATGCTCAAAGGGATATTCAATGTATTTAAAAAAAAAAAAAAAAATGTATACCAATAGCTGTCTTTCGCAAGGCATTGGAAAACCTCCCTGGTCTTTGTGGTTGAATTGGTGTTTGAAATTCACTGCTCAACTGAGGGACCTTACAGAAAATTATGTGTGTGGCGTACAGAGATGAAGTAGTCGTTCAAAAATCATGTTAAACACTATTATTGCACAGTCGATTAAAAGTATGTGATTTGTTAAGCAAATTTTACTCCTGAACTTATTTAGGCTTACCATAACAAAGGGTTGAATACTTATTGACTTAAGACATTTCAGCTTAAAAAAAAAAAAAAAAACATAATTCCACTTTGACATTATGGGCTATTGTGTGTAGGCCAGTGACACAAGATCTAAATTGAATCCATTTTAAATTCAGGCTGTTATAAAAAACAAACTGTGGAAAAAGTCAAGGGGTGTGAATACTTTCTGAAGGCACTGAAGATTATTAACCTGCATTAGAAATTGGCCTTGAGTGAAGAGATCACAGGAAAGAGGAGATTCCACAGTGACCTCTAGAAGAGACTTACAACAGTGACAATGCTGTTTACTGCCAGGGCAAGGTCACTGAAGGAATTAAGAGGATTATGGAGTGGTGGCCTTGGTTCGATACACTGCTACTGTTCCGGCACAGAGTCAAGGAAGAGAGCGCCAGCCAGCTAGTGCTTATAGGAAAGACTTCCAACGACTAGCCCTGACAAATGACATGGTAATCTAGTACAGATGCCCTGAGAACGAGTTAAAAGAGCATCCTGGTAAGAACATTACTTCAGCTACTGGTGGAGTAGGTCTCGATTGTGGACGGCGGTACTGATAAGAGCTGTGGAGTTACATATGCTAAAGAAAACTAGTAGTTTCAAACCGGTATTGCAAGAAATGAGAGTAGCCTACATGTTGAAACGGTTTCTAAAGTAGTCTACTGCAGGGTGTGTTTAACTCTTGTCCATTTATTGTAAGACCACAACGTCACAACCATGCTGGCATGCCATCTCTCAAATCCAGAGGTAGGCTAAATGTTCTCATGTGGTTTACCATTGTCTGGGGTGCATAACAGGACTGTAATCAATGGGAAGAGTTTCTCATTACTCAAATGACAGCTTTACATTTGCTAAAATCATTTTATCCAGTTTATAACTGCTGCTGTTAGAAATACTGCTAAAATCCCTTCTCTAATGACAACGTCTAAGACATGTCACCGTATACAGAAAGCATGTCCAGAGTATGGGCTTCAAAGGACTTTGGAATGGTCTTATAGATTCCACTGTGACAGGAGGAAAAAGTGTCCTGTAGGGACCTATGTATTAGACAACGTTGCTAGAAGATTCAGGGTTAAAGAATATTCACACTTTTATCAATGAGGGGCTTGCAACCTTGAACTCACACTTGCGATAAAGAAAGGCTAGACACCTAGGCCAATAAATGCATCGTCCTCCCATTTATGATTATGGGGACACCATTTATCAGAACGCAGCAGCCACAACTCTAAAACCCTTGGATGCAGTGTACCATAGCCTGCTTCGCTTTATCACAGGTGACAGGTTTAATATCACTGCATCCTTTATCAGAAGGTCAGCTGGACCTCAATTCCTGCAATTCACTTAATTTCTCATTTTAGTTTACAAAACTATTCTGCACAACATCTCACTTCTGTTAAAGGGATACTTCAGGATTTTGGCAATGATGACCTTTTCCTACTTCCCCAGAGTCAGGTGAACTCATGGATACCATGTGCATGTCTTTGTGTCCAGTATGAAGGAAGTTAAATCATGCATTGTTATATTAAATTCGGTCACAGAGGAAACAGGTGAAGCAATATTGAGTTGGTCAAAGCATTTCAAATCAAATCACATTGTATTGGTCACATGGTTAGCAGATGTTAATGCGAGTGTAGCGAAATGCTTGTGCTTCTAGGTCCGACAATGCAGTAGTAACCAACGAGTAATCTAACCTAACAATTCCACAACTGCTACCTTATACACACAAGTGTAAAGGGATAAAGAATATGTACATAATGATATATGAATGAGTGATGGTACAGAACGGCATAGGCAAGATGCAGTAGATGGTATCAAGTACAGTATATACATATGAGATGAATAATGTAGGGTATGTAAACATTATATTAAGTTGCATTGTTTAAAGTGGCTAGAGATACATGTTTTACATCAATTTCCATTATTAAAGTGGCTGGAGTTGAGTCAGTATGTTGGCAGCTGCCACTCAATGTTATTGGTGGCTGTTTAACAGTCTGATGGCCTTGAGATAGAAGCTGTTTTTCAGTCTCTCGGTCACTGCTTTGATGCACCTGTACTGACCTCGCCTTCTGGATGATAGCGGGGTGAACAGGCAGTGGCTCGGGTGGTTGTTGTCCTTGATGATCTTTATGGCCTTCCTGTGACATCGGATGGTGTAGGTGTCCTGGAGGGCAGGTAGTTTTCCCCCGGTGATGCGTTGTGCAGACCTCACTACCCTCTGGAGAGCCTTACGGTTGTGGGCGGAGAAGTTGCCGTACCAGGCGGTGATACAGCCCGACAGGATGCTCTCGATTGTGCATCTGTAACAGTTTGTGAGTGCTTTTGGTGACAAGCCAAAATTCTTCAGCCTCCTGAGGTTGAAGAGGCGCTGCTGCACCTTCTTCACAACACTGTCTGTGTGGGTGGACCAATTCAGTTTGTCCGTGATGTGTACGCCGAGGAACTTCAAATGTACTACCCTCTCCACTACTGTCCCGTCGATGTGGATAGGGGGGTGCTCCCTCTGCTGTTTCCTGAAGTCCACGATCAACTCCTTTGTTTTGTTGACGTTGAGTGTGAGGTTATTTTCCTGACACCACACTCCGAGGGCCCTCACCTCCTCCCTGTAGGCAGTCTCGTCGTTGTTGGTAATCAAGCCTACCACTGTAGTGTCGTCCGCAAACTTGATGATTGAGTTGGAGACGTGCATGGCCACGCAGTCGTGGGTGAACAGGGAGTACAGGAGAGGGCTCAGAATGCATCCTTGTGGAGCCCCAGTGTTGAAGATCAGCGGGGTGGAGATGTTGTCACCTACTCTCACCACCTGGGAACAGGCCGTCAGGAAGTCCAGTACCCAGCTGCACAGAGCTTGATGACGAGTTGAGGGTACTATGGTGTTAAATGCTGAGCTGTAGTCGATGAACAGCATCCTACGGGTGCAGAATGCCGTTTACGGGTGCATTCAAAACATTGGATACTGTACGACCAATCTGTTGTTGAAAATGTATGATACTGTACCAGCATTATACCAGTATTCGAAAGTAATATATCATACCAAACCGGTAAAGGCATACTGGTGCAATACTATACGTCCTACAATATGTACAATATTGTACAACAACTATTCCATTGGGATTCTAATGTAATATAACAATATGTAGCATAACATCGTAAATAATCATACTATTTATTAGTGTGGAATAAAGATTAGATCTTAAACTGAAATAGCCTATTTCTTCCTTATGGCATTATCCTATAATACTAAATGGTTATCACTCAGATTTACGTATAGAATAACACAAAATGCTCTGATACAAGGTTGCACCCAATTAGGTAGTAATGACTTGAAGTCTATGGGTATCTACTAGCATGCTAGCATTGAATTATCATGTGAGTAGTTCGTTTTCAGGGCACCATTGGGAATGAGACCCTGGTCTCAAATTGGGCAAAAATAATAAAAAAGTTTAATAAATAAATAAATAATACATTACTGTAGAGGCTATGGGTCGATTGATGAAGAAATGGCTTATAGGGTCCATCTCACATTCGAAAAGGCTCGGAAAAAATGAATAAGTGTCTCGTCTAATATTAATCATTCATTGAAATTGTCTGCTTCATCGGGCTCCACAGGGGGTTGGCTTTCAGAGGCACAAAACAAAACAGAGCCCCAAGCCCCTAGACAATTGTGACACAAAGGACTAAAACTGTCAAACGGGGACAGTTTCCTAGGGCTGCTCAGAGCAGAAAAAATAGGTTATGTAACCAGAGCAGCTATTGCATTGGGAATTGTGGGGAGAAAATTCTAGATAGTAGGGTCGGGACGATACCAGTAACACAAAGCTCCATCCTTTCACAGTGTGCCAAGGGTAAAACTGCTGTTTTGATAAGATGGGAACAGTGATGTTATCCCTATAGAGTCAATGTGCTGAGCCTATGAATGAGCAGGGTGAAGCGGACATGTCTCCCCGTCATAAAAACACAAGGGGTATTACTGATGGGCCAGTTATGAATAGACATTGTGAGTCACTTTTTTCTCCATTATTGATGAACAAACCCTCAATGGTATGACAGCCAGGAAAGAGGTAGACAAGCATGACAAAAAAAAACATCTCAGAACAAAATGTAATGAAGAACATAGATAAATAGGAAGCAAGTAAAACTAGTTAATAAGCCATTGGGAAAGTATAAGTATCTTTTTGCCTACAGGTAATTGAATGACACAGCTCACAGTTGAGTCACACTCAGTTACATTTGAGGAGTTGTTCATTCACACGCACACACTAAACTGTTGCATGACCACTGTGCTGTAGGCCAACCACCCCTTTAAATATGCCTTAATCGTCACTGATGTAAAATGCGATTGCAATACATATATGTACAAGCGAGTTTGCTTTGACACATGATACAAATCACCAGACTCCCGGCCTTACCGCGACGAGGACACGAAATACTGTCAGAAAGCGGAAATAGGACACAAACTTTCGTGGACAAACACACACAAACATTCCATATTCTCTTATCAATTATGACATAAATAGTAACTCACCATCGATGTCTCCCAGCGTAAATTCGTCCCCTAGTTCTGACAAAGTCGGATCCATATTTTCCATGGTCGAGATATACTCCCCACTAACGTTACTGTCCATAATGAAATTCAGAACTTCGCCTCCCCAGCTTTAACCGGAGGTTGCTGAAGGAAAGAACCAGGATGTCCAGAGATCTTTGAAGCGTTAACAACGCATAAGGTGACGTTATCTTAGCTCTAAGTTTATTAAACTATCAGAGGACAGGTAACACCTCAATAATGCCCCAGAGAGGCCGATTTCTACTTAAATAAACTCATTTACAATTTAGACGTCGCCATCTTGTTTTCCACTACTTACGTCATTTTACAAACAGCGTTTGTGAACCAGGACGACTCGTGATTGGCTTAATCCTTGCTGTTGTTGTCGTGAGACCAGGCACCATTGTCCAATAGAAATGTCACCTTTACCGTGGCCTGATAGTACGTCAACGATCAGAAGCTTTCTTGAAATATGCATTGACTCCGCCCAATAATTTCTTTAAAAAAAGAGCCTATCCAAAGAGATTCACCCTAACAAATATTTAATGATATTTGACTTTATATATGAGCCCGCCCCATCTGAACAACATAATTCATGTTCTGGCTATCCCCAGATGTTACGCCTACCATCAGGTTATGAATTACACAATAATAATTTAAAAGTTCACTAATTACAAATTAATATTATCATGTTAGTGTGAAAAAAATCCAGTTGTTAGTATGAAACTGACCTCAAGTATAATAAATATATTAGTTACATTTTGTAAACACAAGTAACATTTTATACAGATTTTTAACAAAGTCAAGAAATACTGCTTTATTTCATTTAAAAAAGTTACTTGTTGCATGACTGTTGGTATGTAAGCGACTGGAGTGTGATATCAAGATAAATGAAATAGTAACCGGTGCCCCCGCACATTTACTCTGTACCGCTACCCTCTGTATATAACCTCACTATTGTTATTTTACTGCTGCTCTTTAATTATTTGTTACTTTTATTTTATAGCTATTTTTCTTATAACTGCTTTATTGGTTAAGGGCTTGCATTTCACTGTAAGGTCTACCTGTTGTATTTGGCACATGTGACAAATAACATTTGATTTGATTCAATACTGTTACTAAACAGTCACTTCTGTGTGTGCCTAAAGTCTAATTCCCTGATTTGTCAACTGAGCTGAGGGTGACATACTATTTCTTAAAATCCACATCCTTGCATTAATGAACATTTATTCTGTGCACTCAATATTAATGTTGATCTGTATAAAAGAGAAAATGACAAGGACATTTTTTATCAGATTTAATTTTATTATGCATTTCAATTCTTTCCCCTTCAAACAGCCACAGCACTGAAACTGAACACAATGTGAAATGTGTGTTATACAGTACATCATTTCAGTTGTGAATAAGAGCTAAAAATAATGTTTTGTAATACTGGACCCGACTAAAAAGTCGTAGATTATATCTGTGGATTTATGAAAATCTGCATGTCTTTCATTAAAACAGTAAACTACTCATTTGACTGAATACAGTAGAAAACCATATCCTATAATGAATTAAAAATAACTATAGGATCACAAGTAATCACACAAATGGTGTAAGTGCATACCAAAAAGCTCAAATAACCACGATAAGTGCTTGAACAAAGCTAAAACGATAGTTCAGTAATATTGTGGGAAGACACTTCACTGCAGAAGAGCTATAGTTTATTAACAGGGAATAGAGGAAATCACACTATCCACTGCCAGTAAAAGGAACAAAGACTTGCAATGTGCTTTTATTGATAATTGTGATAAGTTGCTTAATGATTGAACCTGAATCCAACCTGAAAGGTCCTGAGAGTGTATTTTTCTTCTGTGGTCTGGTGGTGTTGCAGGCCTAACTGTCCTTTATTTGTTCCAATAGATCTCATAGGACTTCTTCTCTGTGTAGTTGGCATCTGCTGAGCTGTTGCTGTTCCTGACCCTCTCCTTCACTACCTTCACCACCAGCCCTCCTGCCAGGGCAATTCCTGCTGCAGCCTTGCCTATCTCTGCCACCGCTGTCATAATGCACGCTGTCGCTCCCATAGAGCCCCAGGCACCAGAAACAACCTGCCCTGCAGATCTACACACCCCACCGGCCTGAACCATTGGCCCACTCACAGCCACCCCATCTGCCACAGCGGCGGCAGCACACTGAACTGCTCCAGCTGCAACACTGCCCCCAGTGGCCACTGCTTGCTGCCCAGCTGCTACTGTAGTAGCATTAGCCACACCTACTGCCCCTGCTGCGGTGCCCACCCCTGTCAGGGCAGTTGTGCTGACAGCTACACCTTCCAGAGCAGCCCCCAGGGCCGCTCCTGCCCCCATGGCACCCCCACCCCTGCTGCAACTCCCACTGCTGCAGTCCCAATCAGGCTCACCTGCCCTAGAGCATCCAAGGCAGCTGCCCCAGGACTGGCAGCTTCTGCCCCAGCTAGGGCGCCCACAGATCCCCCCAGCACTCCTCCGGTCGCTGCCCCGAGAGCCATGGCTGTTTTCCCTGCGGCTGCTGCCACTATGGCGCCCACAGCTTTACCCATCCCTGTGCCGCCTGCCACAGACATCCCAGCCAGTTGCCCAGCAGCAAAGCCCACAGTGTTCCCCATGGCTGCAGCTCCCGCCGCTGCAGCTAGAGGGGCAGCCACCCCAAACACTGCCCCCACGACCATGCCAGTGGCTCCAGCAGCCACCAGGATCTTCACTCTCTCTAGGACCTTCTCAGAAAGTGCGGCCTCCCTCCTGAACTGCCCCAGGGCAGAGAGGAAAGACTGCCTCCTGCTCAAGGTCCTGTCGCTGCCCCGCCGCCTGGTCCTGAACAACTGCCTCCACCTGTCCCCTCTGTCCCTCGGGAGGCTAACAGCACTTCCTTTCCTCTCTTCTGTCCACCTCTCCACCTTCCTCCCCTCCTCATTTACTCCTGCTCTCTCCAGGTCTCTCTTCCTTAATCCTGAAACTCCCACAGCTGCCCCCCTCCTCTCATCCCACCCACTCCCACTCCATTCTAGATCACACTTCCGCCTTTTAGCTATCTTGTTCTCCCTGTCCGTCATATCACTGCCTTCTCCCTCCCCTCTCTCTCTCACCATCCTCTCCTGCTCCTCCCTGATGGCAGCCTCAGCCTCTCTGAACATGGTGTTGGTGTAGAAGCCTCCATTGTTCTCTTCCACAATCCTCTCCACCTTCTCCAGCAGCCCTACAACCTGGTGCAGGTCACTTGGGTCTCTGTTGTTGAGGACGTGGTACCTGCCCCCACACCTCTCTATCAAGGCGTTCAGCTCCACCGGGGCGCTGGCTCCGAGGTACCCCTCCATCCCCCTCCCTTCTAGATCATCACCACGAGTGAACAGGACTAGTGTGTGGTCATGGATCGCACCCTCCCCAAATATATGGACCATGTCCCTCACGGCTCGGTCCTCATCCTCAGTGTAGCGTCCCAGTGGGATCACCAGGAGGAATGCATGGGGGCCTGGGGCAGACAGTGCCACACACTTGGCTATTTCAGAATGAGTCTGCTCAGCATCGAAGCGTGTGTCTCCAAAACCTGGCATGTCTACCACCACCACTCTCGTCCTCTTCCTCCCGACTCCTTGTCCTTCCTCCTCCTCCTCAGTCAGGTCTGCGCTGCCTTGTTCACAGACTTGGGTGACTGAGCTGGCGCGGAGCTCTGACAGGAAGTGCCTGCGGCCCAGGATGGTGTTCCCAGAGGCACTCTTCCCTGATCCTGTCTTTCCGATCAGGACAAGACGGAGCTCTGTGGCTAAGGAGACATCCTCTTCGCTCTCCGAAAAGTCATCTGGGTCTTTTCCCTCCCCTCTTCCCCTTCCTGGATGGACATGGAAATACAGTTTAATTTCTAATGACACTAAACAGCTATACAGTATTATTAGGTGCAGATTTAGCAAAGAAATATAAAATACATGTATCATATAAAAACAATATGTTGACATCAATGATAGATACATATCATTAGCAATCCAGGGATATAGATATGTATTGGCCAATGAGAAGCTTTGAAGCCACCGGTCAGCCATATTGGCACTCCCCAGAAGAAGCAATCCTTCATAGGAATGAATGGACTTCTACAGTATTTACATTAAATGTTTCTAGGACAAAATTACATGTATTTAAGTATTTTTTGTTGTTCTAGTGGAGAAAGTATGATTAAAAATATATATATAAAGTAAACATTAAAGGCATGTAGCAGCTATTTCTCTAAGTTACTATTATATGTGTTTCTGTCATTGAGAAAGAGTCTCAATAACTTAGAGGCCCCCAAGAAAACCTTGCCAAATTACAAACTCTTAGATCAATTTTTATAATACTGTAATATTGTTCTAAAAGTTGGGTTAAAGAGGTTCTCTCAAAATCAGCTCTAACTTCAGAAACAATCCCACAACTCCCTGCGGTCAGCGCCACAGTGAGGAAATCAAGATGCAGCCTTCATATACTTGTGGGTAAAAATAATTTTAAAAAACTACTTGTGTGTTAGTGGTATGGAGCTAGCTAGCAATTGCATATTTATTCATCAAGATGGCTAAGCTTTGTGCGGTGAATATTGCAGAAAAATCCTCAACCGCTTTCCATGACTAAAATGTGAGGTACAACCTGGTGCGCACCAGTTTACCATGTACAGTAGGCTGCGAGGCAAAGTGGTGATAAGCCCAGTCATTCTGGACGGAGACTAACTACTGTTTAATCTAAACTACACTCTACTGCCTCGAAATACAATGAAATTGCTAAAAGTTGTAAAATATTTAGTAGGAAACCATTTTGCCAGCATTATCATGTCGTCAAATTTACTTTAGACAGATGGTAATGTCATTAGGAAAGTTCGTCAAAAAAGCTCAAATCCGGTGCGTTCCCCCAATTTTAGCTAGCAAAAGTTATACTGCATCTGAAGTCCATCTGGTGACATCAAAATGATGACGAAAGGTTTTCCTTCTAATTATTTGCCTCCTTTTGAATGTCATTATATTTCCAAGTCACTGTAATGCACTTTGATGAAATCTTCATCAGCGCTCATTGACGATGCATTGAGTTGAATGCTCAGTCGGGCATCTGTCCAAAACAAACTAATGAATACCACAAACCCCCCGAGGTGCCTTATTGCTATTATAAACTGGTTACCAACGTAATTAGAAGAGGAAAAATACATGTTGTCATACTGGTGATATACGGTCTGATATAACACAGCTTTTAGCCAATCAGCATTCAGGGCTTGAACCCCCCTAGGTTATAATAGTCAGGGTCGTTTGAGCCCTGAATGTTGATTGGCTGAAAGCCGTGGTATATCAGAACTTACACCACGGTATGAAACAAAATTACTTGTTCACTGATCTAATTATGTTGTAACCAGTAAGGAACCTCTGGGGTTTGTGGTACATGGCCAAAGGGCTGTATTCAGGCACTCCACGTTGCATGTCCTTAACAGCCAACAGCCGTGGTATTTTGGCCATACACCACATTCCCTAGGGCCTTATTGCTTAAATATACAGCACCAACTAAATAAATATATGACAGGGTCCATTCTCTGCTACCTGGACTTTAGGGAAAACGTTAATATATTTAATGATACTTTTTTATATTTAGCTTACATAATATAATTTCTAAGTATGCATTAATGTGTCTAATAGAATAAACGTGGAAAAAAACGAATGTAGACAATACACGTATTTCTGTAGCTGGTGAAGTGCCAAGATGGCTTCAAAACAGCGCTCGTCAGTAATCTATTGTATATATAAATAATTGGTTGACAGACAAGCAGCTGATTCTGACATTACTTAGGCTAGGTTCATATGTGCAGTTTTCAGCTAAACAGTCTGCAAGCTACACTCGTAATGAGAATAGGCCGACTATTTATACAGTTTTAAGCAATTAGCCTAATCTATCCACTGTGCATTACATAATTTGGTGTAGGCCTGACCTCACACCATTCTTTGACAGGCTGGTGAAGAACAGTCAGGAATGTTCAACTAATTTACGCCGCAGATTGTTCAGCTTTGTTTTCCCTTGTGAAAAACAGCACTGTTTAATGTTGACTAGAGACAGCATAATCATTAACTAAACATTGCCAAAAGATCAATCGTCAAATAGCACGTTGGTTAACTATTTCCTATTCTTTGAATGAAGTATAAATAAGACTATAGCTTGCTAACGACAGCTAGCTAGCTATCTCTGTTGTTGACGGTTTGCTGCTAGCTAATGTTAGCTAGCTAGATTTGCATGAGTTTTCTATGTTCCAAACTGTCAAATATGGATATATATATATATTTTTTTAAACCTTGACCTACCCAATTCCATGTAATTAGACATGATATCTGTCTGATTAAGCTTCAAGTCTCCATTCGGGCTTGTTGTGTTGTGTTGAGTTGGTGAAGTGTTTATGGCGGAGATGACTCTGTTCGGCAACAGTCCAATGAGTTTAACCAAAAACAGTGGGGGGACAATGACTTCATGACTGTCGATTGCACACCTTTGGCGCCATCTGGTGGCAGATGTTCCGCATTCTGATTTCATTACACTGACTTTTATTAAAATCTTCAACGATTGTTTTATTTGTAATTATTTCAAATTAACAAGTATGATTCATAGTAATTAATTTTTTATTAAACTTAACAAATGTATGATAAATCTACTCACGATAGTAAATTCTCAGTAATGAGACGCTTAATCTGAACCAGAGGAGGCTGGTGGGATGAGCTATAGGAGGACATACTCATTGTAATGGCTGGAATGGAATAAAACAAACCTGTGAACTCCATTCCATCCATTAAAATGAACCCATCCTCCTTTAGCACCTCCCACCAGCCTGCACCGCTCTGAACATACATAAATAACAGTCCATTTACAAAACTATAGCAAATCATAATCAATCAGTCATCACCTCTGTATATTGAATATAACTTACTTGCATTAAAATTAGCCAATTTCCCTCCAAATGTCAAGAGGCAACAAAACACTAGGGGAATATCTCAATTGCAAACTCCTCGCATCCGCTCTCCTCCTCAAAACCCATATGAGGTGGTCAGAGAGGAGGGATTTCTGGTTGATTGGATTTTGAGGAGACAGGACGAATATGGAATAAGATCTTCCCTAGATATGCCAAAATATAGATGTTTTTTAAAGGCATTGTTCTAGGTGACTGCTGTTCTGACATTTCATTATGGCCATCAGATGGACAGAAACAAATATTACATGATATAGAAGTTTAAGCTGATGAGTGGTTGCCAAAATACATTATCCCTCCCTAATTGTAGACAAAATAATATGTCAAATAGTTTCATTTAAATCATAAGTGACCAAACCCCATTTTAACGCTCATGCGGACAGTCACACACAGAGCTAAGAAAGCATTAGGCTCTAGGAAAGCATTCGGCTCTAGGAAAGCAAGTGGCAGACATCATGAAAAATGGTTCTGCGCTCAAGATCAACACTTGTACCGCAAATTAAGAGGATACACCTACATTAGGACCATTCAACAACAAACTCATAAAATCTCATTATATAAATCTGCTAACTCTGGAGAAGGAGACAGGAAAACTTAAACACAAAAACAGAATTCAACATATTCAAGCTTTATATTTTGAAGCTTGTTGAATGGGAATGTAAACTCATACGTACAAATGCCACCATCAAAACAATTGTATGGTAGTAAATTGTATTCAATCTATTCACAAAAAAAGACAACATATTGGGTATTTGCTGTTTCTTCCAAAGTACAGTTATGTAATCTAGTTATGAAAATGAGCTTTCCTTATTAAATCTTCAACATAGTGCTAGCTGTATGTTCTTTGTTTCATAGTAACTGCAGGTTGGGCACAGTTCTGTATACAGTAAGTCTGATTCCACAGATAGAGCTCAACCTCCTTTCCTTCTCTCCAGTTTGTTCCTGTGCCACATAAACACTTCTAGTTCCCTCTCAAATTTTCTGCTGCCACTGTATCCCTTTGACAGAACTCACCGGTTCCAACACCCAACTTCCTCTCCTCCCTCTTCATCACTGAATCTAGGACATCCCCCTACATTTTCTTTCTCCTCATCATTTCTCTCCAAGAGTTGAGGTAAAGTACTATAGCTCAGTACGGGAGCGGGAGATGCGGGGCCCCTTCCTAATCTCTTTCCTCTTGTCCTCTTTCCTCCTCCTCTTCTCCTCCTCCCTCAGGATCTTCTGAAAAGCCTCTGCAGTGTGAAGCACCTGTGCCGGAGAAAAGCAGAGCGCGTGAACGTGTGTTTGAGAGAGGCATTTTTTAACAATAGGTGTATGGAGTGTGGAGAAGCAAACAGCAGAGGATGGGAAAGCAAAAAGGTGCAGTCAGTGTGAGTTTTACTGATGTTACGCTCGTCTCAAACGCGTTTGTTAAAACAAGCCTTAGAAGAACACGCTTTTCAAGTCTGTCTGGTAGGCTTCACTATGATACCATGTGGTTACAGAGGCTGAGAGCCACTGCGTTACTCACGTCGTCTCTCTCAGTGCGGTATGGGTTGGTGAAGTCTGGGGATTTCTCTATTATTCCCAACTCCTGCGACATCTGAGAGACAAGGAGTGAGAGTTATCCGCCATTTTGAATCCATAGAGGGAAAAAAAGGCACATAAAATATTAGTTATTTAATGGTATGCCTACAATATCCTTATAAAATGTAGTAATAAGGTTATAACACATTACACCTGTTGGCTTTCAATAAAGCATTAACATTTCCTCTATGCCCCAGAATATCCTCCCAGCTCTATCCCCGTCTCACCAGTGAGAGAACATGCTGGTGTGCCCCCCCGGTGAACACCCCAGTGAGGTTGCAGAAGCGGAGCCCCCATCGCAGAAGGACGCCCCAGTCAGGGTTACGGTCGTAGTAGTGGTGGACAATACGTGGGAAACGCAACGCCACGTCCCCAAAGAACGCAGTGTTCTCCACCACATGGGAGTAGGCTATGGAGCGAGATAGAGAAAGAGAGTAGTCTGCATTTCATACTTAGGAAATCAACTTGAAAGTAAATCACTGCAGACTGACATACTAAAAGAGTGTAAGAGGCGGAGAGAGGGAAAAGGGGAGGGAGAGAGGAGGCAGAGGAGAAAAAAAGCAAGATGGTGACAGACAAATCAGATTATCATGGAGGGAGAAAGAGGGAGGAGAGAGAGCAAAGTGTAGTAACGGTATAAATGGTCCATGATCTGACCTTCTTTGATTTTGTCATCCATGGGGAAGGGATCATCAGCCTGCATGTTGGCTGCAGTAAGGACAGCCTTCGAGTCCTCCAACACCTTCACAGAACACACACACACACACACACACACACACACAATGTAGATTGCCCATTGTGGGTTCACTACCATAGTTGTCCTTGGGCAGAGAGCAGATAAAACATAGCAGATATGTCCTCTGAGAATCAAACAGTATATACAGTGATGCCTCAAGCACAATAGGAAGACTTGGAAGCTAAATCCGGGTTACTCTAGTCTTATTAGTGACCGGCTACTTAGATACTACTTAGCAAGTGGCCTTATTTGCCTACTCATGAGATCATAATAATCTAAACATGCTAGGAAACTAACACCGCAATTACTTCCCGCTAAGGCCACAACATCCTGTTTCTAGCTAATAGTCAGCATGAAGGGAAGTTAAACAGGAGTGGAGCCATTTTACCTTAAACAAGCCCTTCAGCATGATGTCTATGATCTTATACTGCTGGTTGATGTCATTGAGCTCCACCAGGTTCTTCAGAGCATTTAGCTGGTCTTTCCTCTTGGTCTCAAACAGACGCTTGTCTGAGAGGGGGGAGGGGGTGTTCAGGAAGAAATGCTGACAGACATTTCAAAACATAAACACTAATCAAGGGTCATCCAAGAGGACACCTCTAAATATTCTGAAGAAGGAAACAGACACACAGTAGGATACAGATCTCCAGGTTGGAGTCATGTCTGTGTGTGTTGGAGTCTGCAGAGGAGAGGGCTGCAGCAGCAACCACCAGGACGACTGTACACACACTCAGCATGGTCAAGAGGTGGCGATGGTGAGGCACTCTAACACACACAGAACAGAAGACAAGAGAAAATGCAGTTAAACTGTATTCTGAAATATTTATTACAATGTTTTTACTGAACTTGTAAAACCAACATTTACAGTAGGTCTGTCTGGTTGACATGAGAGCATATTCGTGTATTTTGCTATGTGTTTTGAGGGTTACCTAAAATATATATAAAAATTAAAAATAAAGTATATTTATGATCATATTTTTACTTTTTAAATCCAGTTTGGTCCTGTACTATAAATTACACAGGTTCTAATGAGGTTATAACTTCTAAAAGCCACTTGACATGTCACTTATCTAAACCCCAAAATAACTCAGACGTCTTGCCAGCCCCCATCTTGCATCCTCTTTCTTCCTCTCCTACACTCTCCATCCTCTAAGCTGTGGGCTGCCTCAACATTCCCGCAGGTCCAGCCTCCTCTCCCTCGGAGCATGTTAATTCATTTGAACAGGACACAAATGAGTCTTGGACTGATGCATATTTGATGGTTTTTAAAACATCAGCAGAAAACAAAAAAGTGTCGAGGGACGAGACAGCATCGATAGAACACCAAATGTATAATTCAGCAATGTCTCCATCGATAATATTATCAGAGAGAGCGGGAAGGGGAAGGGGGGGGGGGGGGGAATTGTGAGAGGCAGAAGAAAGATGAGGAAGGAGTACTGTGGGATGAGAGAGACCCTGGGGAGCCAACTGCTTTTCTGCTGAATATTTCATTTATCTTTTTCAAATCGCAACAAGGTTAGGCCTAAAGACAGGGATCTGATAGTGAGGGAAAGAGTCAGGGTTGTGAGTGAAAGAGAAATGAGGACTGACACCTGATAATACATTTTGAGAAACAGCTGAAAAGACGTTCTCTATTCTGAACTCTTCAGTTGCATTCCCCTACTCTGACACTTAATCTCCTATGGTTAGACTATTAAAATACTGCCTGAAGATTCAGAGATTGGGTTATGCAAGCTGTGTGATTTGACATAGGCTATGACAGGGCATTTGCCTGAATCACCAACGACATACTCTGAGAAACTTTGCAACATCTACTCTGTCAGCACAAATGGGTGCTGATGATACAGTTGGAGCAGCAGAATACAGACAGTGTTTGATTAGGAAGCCTTCCAGCTTTTTGTACTAAACATGCAAGTCAACAAGTCAAATATTTCTAAGACGGACAACCAGGGAAAAGGCTTAGTAGTAGGAAGCCCCATATCCATGTTTCGTTACAAGATTTTTATTAGTGTCAACAACATGGACAAATGGGTATCCAGCATTGATGTTTCCATCGGAGTAGACAAAGTGCTGGGATATTAAGGTGGAGCAGAGGGGGCAAGCGACTAGGACAGATCAATCATATCCCACAGGCATCATGCAAAGCACAGAATTTGAGAATTACACTCCAAAATGCACCCATTTACTGTAATCCTCCCCATCAGCTGTGTCCAGAGGCGTCATGCCCATAGGGGGAGACAAGGGCACGTGCCCCCTCAGATTTGTCCTGTTTGAAACATTTTCAGATGTTAAATTAATGACTAAACTTCATTTTTAGGCCTACGTTTTATAATAATTTGTCAGTGGTACTTTACAGAGGGGGCACACTGACTGGACAAGGCAAAGAGTAACCCCCCTATTCTCCCTAGTAAGTGGTTCCTTACAAGGTGCACCAAGGAGCAAAGATATCCTAGGCAGGACTTTAGATTTTATTTAATTTAACTAGGCAAGTCAGTTAAGAACAAATTCTTATTTACAATGATGGCCTACCCCGGCCAAACCCTCCCCTAACCCGGACGATGCTGGGCCAATTGTGTGCCGCCCTTTGGGACTCCCGAACACGGCCGGTTGTGATACAGCCCGGGATCGAACCTGGGTCTGTAGTGACACCTCCAGCACTGCCTTAGACTGCTGCGCCACTCAGGATCCTGAGTGCATGCAGACAGTATCGTCAGTGCAGGAGAGACACAGGGTTTGATTTGATTTTAGATGCCAGTGACGGGCAGGACTTGCAGGAGGTATGTTGATAAATGCATTTGATGAAGCTTTAGCCTATTGACTCCTTCTTGATTAATAAATCAATCTAAAAATAGTTGTTTCTCTATAATAATAGCCATATAGCAATTTTATGAAGTTGGCTTTAGCTAGCCCAGATAGTTATGGGGTTGGGCGACTGGAAAACTATCTTCCAAACCATTGCAGGCGATCAAGTAAGAGTAGCTTGTCTAACTATCTTATCAGACATGCCTGCTGGCAAGGTTGGTAGACTTTAGAAAAGCAAGCAATTACTAAATGAGACTCACGTTCCTTTAAATATTTTAGCAACCGGCCGTATTATTCATTTTACGTAGTTTGTGATCTGCATCCAACTGGGCTCTATGCAGCTGGCTATATATAGATGGGTTAGCTGACGTCACGAAAATGCACGCTTCAACGGGGCAGAAGTCCGTGAGTTGTGATTCTGGATGGCCAAATAGCTACAAACAATGACAAGAAATTCCCATGTGGGGAATGGTAAGTGACCCGTTTCAGCTAGATTCATGTTACACTTGATATCATGTCTTGCTTTGAGGTGATTTTAAATGACTTCGTGTCGAATGCTTAAATGGCTCAAATTCACTAGATAGCTAACCAACAACTATAAGAATGTATTTGAGAAACAAGCACTCATCGTGCAAATGTATTTACACTGGACAAAAATATAAAAGCAACATGTTAAGATTTGGTCCTGTTTCTCATGAGCTGAAATAAAAGATCCCAGAAATGTTCCATACACACAAGAAGGTTATTTTTCTCAAATGTTGTGCACAAATTTGTTTACATCCCTGTTAGTGAGCATTTCTCCTTTGCCAAGATAATACATCCACCTGACAGGTGTAGCATATCAAGAAGCTGATTAAGGGCCATCGCTGTGCCACTAGAGATTCTGGGTTTGAGTCCAGGCTGCGACCGGGAGACGCATGGGGCGGCGCACAATTGGCCCAGCGCTGTCCAGGTTAAGGGAGGGTTTGGCTGGCAGGGACGTCCTAGTCCCATCGCGCACTAGTGACTCCTGTGGTGGGTCGGGCACAGTGCACGCCGACACGGTTGCAAGGTGTTCGGTGTTTCCTCTGACACATTGGTAACGGCTGGCTCCCGGATTAAGTGGATATTGTGTCAAGAAGCAGTGCGGCTTGGTTGGGTTGTGTTTTGGAGGACGCACGGCTCTAGACCTTCGACTCTCCCGAGTCCGTACGGGAGTTGCATCGATGAGACAAGACTAACTACCAATTGGATACCACGAAATTGGGGAGAAAAAAAGGGTAAAAAAAAAAGAAAAGCTGATTCAACAGCATGATCATTACACAGGTGCACTCTTACTAAGGCCACTAAAAAGTGTTGTTTTGTCACAATGCCACAGATGTCTCAAGTTGAGGGAGCATGAAATTGACATGCTGACTGCAGGAATGTCCACCAGAGCTGTTGCCAGAGAACTGAATGTTCATTTCTCTACCATAAGCCACCTCCAACGTAATTTTAGAGAATTTGTCCAACCGGCCTCACAATCCCACACCAAGTGTAACCATGCCAGCCCAAGACCTTCACATCCGGCTTCTTCACCAGCAGGATTGTCTGAGACAACTGATGAAACCGTGGGCTTGCACAAACAAAGAATTTCTACACAAACAGTCTCAGGGAAGCTCATATTCGTGCTCGGCATCCTCACCAGTCTTGACCCGATTGCAGTTCGGCGTCGTAAACGACTTCAGTGTGCTAATGCTCACCTTTGACAGTCACTGGCACGGTGGGGAAGTGTGTTCTTCACAGATGAATCCTGGTTTCAACTCTACCGGGCAAATGGAATCATGTGGGCAAGTGGATTGATGTCAACTTTGTGAACAGAGTGCACAATGGTGGGGGTGGGGTTTTGGTATGGGCAGGCATAAGCTATGGCAAATTAAAACAAATGCAATTCATCAATGGCAATTTGAGAGCACAGAGATACCGTGATGAGATCCTGAGGCCCATTGTAGTGCCATTCATCCACCGCCATCACCTCATGTTTCAGCATGATAATGCAAGCCCCCCCCATTTCCCAAGGATCTGTACAAGCTGAAAATGCTGAAAATGTCCCAGTTCTTCCATGGCCTGCAAACTCACAAGACGTCACCCATTGAGCATATTTAGGACGCTCTATATTGACGTGTACGATAGCGTGTTCCAGTTCCCAACAATATCCGGCAACTTCACACAGCCATTGAAGAGTGGGTTGATTGTGGCCTGTGGACAACATTCCACAGGCCACAATCAACAGCCTGATCAACTCTATGCAAAGGAGATGGTGGCATAAGGCAAATGGTCACCAGATACTGACTGGTTTTCTGATCCACCCCCTACTTTTTATTTTTACAAGGCATCTGTGACCAACAGACATATCTGTATTCCCTGTCATGTGAAATCCATAGATTAGGCCCCAATACATTATTTCAATTGACTGATTTCTTTATACAAACTGTAACTCAGGAAAATATTTGAAATTGTTGGATGTTACATTTATATATTTTTGTTCAGTGTATGTTTTCAATACACACTTGGAGACTAAATGTAGTTGACCTGTTGTCAACCATCTAAGCCAACCCAGTCTGTTTTGCCCCATAACTGACACGTGCGCAACTTTGTTGCTAAACAACCAACCCCTCAATACACTCACACATAAATCATCCTCATTTCAGGCTGTAAGAGCTTCAATTTCCTCAACAAGTTAACGAAGAGCCTATGGGAAAAAACATGGGTACCGTCTTAATAAAATTCTCCACCACCATGCTAGAGTCGCTAATGCTACCTCTGATGTTCAGCCAATCAGGTTGCAGGAGTCTGTTTACCCCTGGCGGAACGCCGTGTGCAACATCAGGAAGTAGCACTAGCTACTCAAGCCTGGTGGTCGAAAATGGTGTTTTATTAATTAAGACAGTGTGCATATTTTTAAAGCTAGTCAAGTAGGAAATTGGCACCCTCGCCCCTGAATGGAGGATATTTTATGTAGAGCCAGTTGCGGGGGCCACGAGTGTATAGCTGGCTGCATAGAGTCCAGTTGGAGGCAGATGACAAAAGATGGAAGTCGCTCTGGATAAGAGCGTCTGCTAAATGACTTAAATGTAAATGTAAATTAAATCAATAGTAGTGCAATATGCAGCCAGCTGGGCTAGCAAAGGTGCCGAGAAGCATATTTAAGGTTATGATACTATATACCAGTGTGGCATTTTAATGAAAATTACAATTAAACAGGAAAAGGGGTATGATTACATAACCTATGCAGAAAAATACACATTTTACATGGAATTAGGTATAATCCTATGGCTATAGATTGTAAGAAAAAGCCATTTCTGGTGTTGGACAATTTAGGATTTTTCAAACTGGAGGGGGGGCTCCAGACCATGCTAAAGAATCCATCCACACATAATTCGTGCCCCCATAAAATAATGGGTGCCTGATGCCCCTGGTTGAATGGGCCATCAAACTCTGTTTGCAGAGGCTGTTGTAAGATATTTTCTTAATACATGAAATGTAAGCTAGTACATACAGTATGTTGTACCATATAAATCAGTCGGAGGTGTGAGGTTCAGGGTGAGATACATTACAATATCGGAGCTCTCTGCGTGAATCAGACAACCTTACCAATAACAGCTATGCTTTCAGAGAGGCACTGGGTATTGAATAAGTATTTTGTTGGCAATAATTAATACTTTGAGGGAAATGTCATACAAAATGTAAACTAGTTGAGATAAAGGTTGACATACTGCCAATCTAAATGACCCCTTTCTGACCCCGCTTGGAAACTGTTTTGCATAGTGGATTGAAAAATCATTTAATTTCATGTTTCCCATCATCAGTATGTCAGCCACTATTTTCAAGGAAGAGGCTCGAGCCACAATGATCTCTGTTGCATTATTTTAGAAAACGTTCGCGTTTTTGTGGTGTCCAGTTCGCTATCTTTGAAAACAATCGAGGCACATGAAATAGCAGCATTTCATTACCTGACGGGACTATTTGTGAATAAACCGGTCATCGAGAATTTGAATGGCAATGTAAACCCATCTGTATCCCAATGCGTGCATTTTGCTCGCATTGGGCTGGTCAGCTGTGGACACTAGACTTCGACATCATCACTACCTCACCGTTCACTCACCTCGTAGTAAGAAACAGCACGATATAAAACGATAGCGAAACCAACGATTCTTTCTCGCTAGCATCAGTTTCCTCGTAAAGATGGAGACATCAGTTGCGGAGTATTTGCTACAATACTCAGGTAACAATATCACGTTTGAAATGTTAATTTACATACAGAAGTCGCTTGCTCCACTCCGCCACTGCCACGATCGCACCGGCTGGCTCTGCTTGGACGAAAGACAGCCAGCGATTACATGGAAGGAGTTCGTTTCTAGACGGAAATTTTAGAGCGGCACACAGGCCGTAGTACGCGGTAAATCCCTCCCCCTCCTACTCCCACTTATCACGAAAGCAAGTAAAACCCATAGACAGAGGACTCTAAAGCCAAAAGCCCGTTTCAGCATGGGCAGCACCATTGGGGACTTTCACCATTAGAAGTAGTCAACTGGGTGGGACTTCCTATGGGTTGTGAAGGATCACATACAGTACCTCCATCCAGGTCACCAGGAGGGATCAGCCAATGAACTATACTCGTGAGCAAACGTTCCATAACTGCAGTTGGCAGTAAATCCGCTAGAAGGGATACAGCAAGGGTAGGCAACCCTGGTCCTGGAGTGCCGCAGCCACTTCATATTTTTGCTTTAACCAGGAAGACCAGTTGTGTTGCATTTAGGAAATCACTTTACTGATCAATTAGCTCAGTTGGTCAGGTGGAGTGCCTAGTTGGGAACAAAATCCTGCAGTACTCAAGCAACAGGGTTGCCTACCGCTGGGATACTGCTTATGTCAGAATTGACCAGAATGTACTTTTAGAAGCAGGTCAGGAGAACTTAAGCTGCAGGTTAGGATAATTAATGTAATACGTTAGGAGAATTAGGTTCATCTTAGGAAAAGAGTTATGGTTAGCTAAAATGCAAAAAAAAAAAAACGTTTGACTTCAATTTGACATCTGTATCCCATCGAGCCATGAACATCCAAATCGGTGGCCTCAGATTGGCCTATATTTCTACTGAAATGACATATGACAACTGTTCTTTTCCAAACAATTCTTTATAATAAACTTATATTGTTGAAAGACCTCAAACCTAAAGGCAAATTAATGGAATGCTCCCCCTAGTTATTTTATTGACACAGTAAATCAGTAATAATATGACAGGAGTCCTACCAGACACCTCTTCAGAATAAGGCTGTTTGGTTGCAAAAACAGTCATAAATAAATAAATCAATACATCAAACAGGTCTATAACTGAGAGCCATTGTGTCCGTCTGTCTTCACAGTGAAGTCGGACAGGCAGAGATACATCTCTCCAACACGCCTGAGAAAGGGGGCTAAGGACATAGGAAGGAGAGAGAAAGAGAGCTCCTAGAAAGATCACTGTAATGGCATGTGTCTATGTCTGATGACTAAAACAAGTTGGTCCACACCTCTGGCAGACAGATGTACTGAAACATGAGTGGAGACTCAGTATGTGGCAACAGCAGGGACAGCACAAGAGATGAAGTGAAATGCATCACGTATGACAGATTTAGTCAATGGCCTGTTAAAATCAATAAACACTGATAAGTACTGCTCTGTCGACTTTGTTTTTTAAACGAGGAGCATCTCTTGCACTAACTATCTTTTATGCTATAACTGTGTGTGTGTGTGTGGGGGGGGGTCGCTGGGGGAAAAGAGTGTAGGATACAGAATGCTGGTGGGCAGGTCGTCGTTGGCTGTGGGAGGCAGGGAGTTCAGTGACTCCATCAGAGTATTGGCCCGCAGTCTGCTCTCCTCTGTAGGAGGGGGGTGGAATATACTGCACTGGAGCTGGGGAAGAGAGAGGGGGAGAGGTGAGAAAGAGTCAGTGGGTGAAGGATAGACAGCAAGAGACTAGAGAGAGAGAGATGAGAGACAGGAGTCTGGTGGAAACAGCTATAGTACAGCACCGGCTTTTTTCCACCTGCCCTCTTTGCATGAATGATGTGGACTGTGGTGTGAGGGGTTGAGAGAGGTCCGTCTCGTAGAGGACTGTTTCCTGACTACTGCTGAGGTGTGCTGGTCTTTCTGGCACTTATAGCTGTTGAAGCATCACCCAGGTGTGTGCTGCACTTCAGTAGTGGACTATCCAGCCTACCTACAGAGGAGAAGACGACAAACGAGGTGCCTGATGAAGCGCTCCGGGCTCCGTAACTGACTGATGCCGCTCCCTCTCAGTGCCATTGAAGTTCAATCCGCTTACGCGACTGCCCAGCTTTTCTTAACTGCCTGGCTGAACACACCGTATCATCTGAATCTGTGGAAGACCAGCACCAAGATCTGCCAGAGCTCTACATTTGTTTTGTTTGTATTTACAGCATATTTGAGAATCTTTTTATAATGAAAAGCGCTATATAAAATATATCTATTAATATTGTAAGAGACACCGGATATCGTGACAGGCCAGTCTCCCATAAAGACCCGCTCTGATCTGACAAGCTACTGAAGCGCACACTGCTGGAGTACATTCAGCTCTGTTAACCCCTGAATAAGAGTCACTGGATCTCACACACAAACACACACACACTTGTCAAAGCTCTGTCACTAACTGGCCCCTCCTTGGACACTGTGTTAACTAACCTCCAGACGAGCTTCAATGCCATACAACTCTCCTTCCGTGGCCTCCAACTGCTCTTAAACGCAAGTAAAACTAAATGCATGCTTTTCAATCGATCGCTGCCCGCACCTGCTCGCCCGTCCAGCATCACTACTCTGGACGGCTCTGACTTAGAATACGTGGACAACTACAAATACCTAGGTGTCTGGTTAGACTGTAAACTCTCCTTCCAGACTCACATTAAGCATCTCCAATCCTAAATTAAATCTAGAATCGGCTTCCTATATCGCAACAAAGCATCCTTCACTCATGCTGCCAAACATACCCTCGTAAAACTGACCATCCTACCGATCCTCGACTTCGGTGATGTCATCTATAAAATAGCCTCCAACACTCTACTCAACAAACTGGATGCAGTCTATCACAGTGCCATCCGTTTTGTCACCAAAGCCCCATACACTACCCACCATTGCGACCTGTACGCTCTCGTTGGTTGGCCCTCGCTTCATACTCGTCGCCAAACCCACTGGCTACAGGTTATCTACAAGTCTCTGCTAGGTAAAGCCCCGCCTTATCTCAGCTCACTGGTCACCATAGCAGTACCCACTCGTAGCACGCGCTCCAGCAGGTATATCTCACTGGTCACCCCCAAAGCCAATTCCTCCTTTGGTCGTCTTTCCTTCCAGTTCTCTGCTGCCCATGACTGGAACGAATTGCAAAAATCTCTGAAGCTGGAGACTCACATCTCCCTCACTAGCTTTAAGCACCAGCTGTCAGAGCAGTTTACAGATCACTGCACATGTACTTAGCCTATCTGTAACCAGCCCATATACCTACCTCAACCCCATACTAGTATTTATTTATTTATTTTGCTCCTTTGCACCCCAGTATCTCTACCTGCACATTCATCTGCTGCCAATCTACCATTCCAGTGTTTAATTGCTATATTGTAATTACTTCGCCACCATGGCCTATTTATTTCCTTAACTTACCTAATTTGCACTCACTGTATATAGACTTTTTGTTTTCTTTTGTTCTACTGTATTATTGACTGTATGTTTTGTTTATTCCATGTGTAACTCTGTGTTGTATGTGTCGAATTGCTACACTTTATCTTGGCCAGGTCGCAGTTGCAAATGAGAACTTGTTCTCAACTAGCCTACCTGGTTAAATAAAGGTGAAATAAATGTTTTTTTAAATAAACTAAGGGAGGCAGCAGGGCCAGCTGTATCACATGACAAATGGGGACAGTGATGACATTTCAGTGCAGTGACATTCCATTACTGAGCCAGATGAACCCTAATGAGGGCCTGTGTCCTGCCATGGTCATGTGTGACACAATGGCGTAGAGGTGGTGACAGGGGGCTGCTAGGACATGGGACAATTAAAAGAGTGTGTCTCAGTGACGTTCAACATAGTCTCATAGAGCTCTGCCTGTGTGCTCTCTGTTTGCATTTTACTCTGCTGCTGTATGTGTTCCAGTCAGTGTGTTGTGTACTGTACCTGTGACCAGCTGAGGGCCCACTGTACCTGTGTGAGCAGCTGTCTCAGGGCCTGTGTTGTGTACTGTACCTGTGTGAGCAGCTGTCTCAGGGCCTGTGTTGTGTACTGTACCTGTGTGAGCAGCTGTCTCAGGGCCTGTGTTGTGTACTGTACCTGTGTGACCAGCTGTCTCAGGGCCTGTGTTGTGTACTGTACCTGTGTGAGCAGCTGTCTCAGGGCCTGTGTTGTGTACTGTACCTGTGTGACCAGCTGTCTCAGGGCCTGTGTTGTGTACTGTACCTGTGTGAGCAGCTGTCTCAGGGCCTGTGTGTGTACTGTACCTGTGTGAGCAGCTGTCTCAGGGCCTGTGTTGTGTGTACCTGTGTGAGCAGCTGTCTCAGGGCCTGTGTTGTGTACTGTACCTGTGTGAGCAGCTGTCTCAGGGCCTGTGTTGTGTACTGTACCTGTGTGACCAGCTGTCTCAGGGCCTGTGTTGTGTACTGTACCTGTGTGACCAGCTGTCTCAGGGCCTGTGTTGTGTACTGTACCTGTGTGAGCAGCTGTCTCAGGGCCTGTGTTGTGTACTGTACCTGTGTGAGCAGCTGTCTCAGGGCCTGTGTGTACTGTACCTGTGTGAGCAGCTGTCTCAGGGCCTGTGTTGTGTACACCTGTGTGAGCAGCTGTCTCAGGGCCTGTGTTGTGTACTGTACCTGTGTGAGCAGCTGTCTCAGGGCCTGTGTTGTGTACTGTACCTGTGTGAGCAGCTGTCTCAGGGCCTGTGTTGTGTATTGCACCTGTGTGAGCAGCTGTCTCAGGGCCTGTGTTGTGTACTGTACCTGTGTGAGCAGCTGTCTCAGGGCCTGTGTTGTGTACTGTACCTGAGCAGCTGTCAGGGCCTGTGTGACTGTACCAGTGTGAGCAGCTGTCTCAGGGCCTGTGTTGTGTACTGTACCTGTGTGAGCAGCTGTCTCAGGGCCTGTGTTGTGTACTGTACCTGTGTGAGCAGCTGTCTCAGGGCCTGTGTTGTGTACTGTACCTGTGTGAGCAGCTGTCTCAGGGCCTGTGTTGTGTACTGTACCTGTGTGAGCAGCTGTCTCAGGGCCTGTGTTGTGTACTGTACCTGTGTGAGCAGCTGTCTCAGGGCCTGTGTTGTGTACTGTACCTGTGTGAGCAGCTGCAGCTGTCTCAGGGCCTGTGTTGTACTGTACCTGTGTGAGCAGCTGTCTCAGGGCCTGTGTTGTGTACTGTACCTGTGTGAGCAGCTGTCTCAGGGCCTGTGTTGTGTACTGTACCTGTGTGAGCAGCTGTCTCAGGGCCTGTGTTGTGTACTGTACCTGTGTGAGCAGCTGTCTCAGGGCCTGTGTTGTGTATTGCACCTGTGTGAGCAGCTGTCTCAGGGCCTGTGTTGTGTTCTCTCCCAGCTCGTTCAGGCCTCTCTTCTCCACCGCCTCCAACACCTGACACAGGTCTGGCTCCCACACCACCACCCTACTGCCATACCGCAACAGCTGCATGGAAGGGACATGTGTTGGTATTCAAGGCTTCATCGGGGTGCTTACAAACAATACACTTCAAAATGGCCCTGCACTGCTTCAAAGACTAACAGTAGTGTGAGTGTGTTCCCGGGTACAGTCTTGAAGCATCTGCATGCTTCCCATCCGAAACAGTTCGGAGTAGTTCATATATGTGCATTTATTATGATGCCATTTTGGGACGTTTTGGTCTTCGGCAAGTTTTTTTTGTGGCTATTTGTCCACACAAACATTTTTCTTGTGACAAGCCGAAATTTGGTAGCCAAAGTCTACGCCCTTCTTCGGTGATTGGTCAACAGTAGGGATTCTTCAATTAAGTGTTTGTTGTCATTCAACAATAGACAATTCATTTTCATGCATATTTTTTCACTTGAGAAATACTGCACCAAACATCTTAGTTAGATGTAAATTTGTGTGACTAAGATCTCCTTGGCAAAAACAGTTCACCTAGCAGAGTTTGGCTGGGTGCAGTCTTACCAGTGTGAGTAGTGTGAGTGTGGCTGGGTGCAGTCTTACCAGTGTGAGTAGTGTGAGTGTGGCTGGATGCAGTCTTACCAGTGTGAGTAGTGTGAGTGTGGCTGGGTGCAGTCTTACCAGTGTGAGTAGTATGAGTGTGGCTGGGTGCAGCAGGCAGCTCTCTCCAGAGTTGAGCAGAGAGTAGAGCAGGAAGCGACTCCAGGGCTGACACACCACATGCTGGGCTGGTGACAGAGGGGGAAAGGACAGGTCAGGATGATGGTGAGGCGTGAATACACTGTTTTGCTAGCACAGACTGGAATATGTTCCGGAATTCATCAAATGGCATTGAGGAGTATACCACCTCAGTCAACTTCATCAATAAGTGCATCGACGACGTCCCCCCCACAGTGACCGTATGTACATATCCCAACCAGAAGCCATGGATTACAGGCAACCTCCGCATCAAGCTAAAGGCTAGAGCTGCTGCTTTCAAGGAGCGGGACACACACTTATAAGAAATCCCGCTATGCCCTCAGACCATCAAACAAGCAAAGCGTCAATACAGGATTAAGATTGAATCCTACTACAACGGCTCTGACGCTCGTCGGATGTGGCAGGGCTTGAAAACTATTACGGACTACAAAGGGAAACCCAAACGCGAGCTGCCCATTGACGCAAACATAGCAGAGGAGTAAATGCCTTTTATGCTCTCTTCGAGGCAAGCACCACTGAAGCATGCACAAGAGCACGAGCTGTTCTGGACGACTGTGTGATAACGCTCTTGGTAGCCAATGTGAGCAAGACCTTTAAACAGGTCAACATTCACAAAGCCACGGAGCCAGACGGTTTACCAGGACGTGTACTCAAAGCATGCGCAGACCAACTGGTAAGTGTCTTCACTGACATTTTCAACCTCTCCCTGACCTAATCTGTAATAGCTACATGTTTCAAGCAGACCACCATAGTCCCTGTGCCCAAGGAAGTGAAGGTAACCTGCCAAATGATTACCGCCCTGTAGCACTCACGTCAGTAGCCATGAAGTGCTTTGAAAGGCTGATCATGGCTCACTTCAACAGCATCCTCCTGGATACCCTAGACCCACTCCAATTTGCATACCGCCCCAACAGATCCACAGATGACACAATCTCACTCCACACTGCCCTTTCCCACCTGGACAAAAGGAATACCTATATGAGAATGCTGTTCATTGACTACAGCTCAGCGTTCAACACCATAGTGTTCATGAAGCTCATCACTAAGCTAAGGACCCTGCAACTGAATCCTGGACTTCCTGACTGGCCGCCCCCAGGTGGTAAGGGTAGGCAACAACACGTCTGCCACGCTGATCCTCAACACTGGGGCCCCTCAAGGGTGTGTACTTAGTAGCCTCCTGTACTCCTTGTTCACCCACGACTGAGTGGCCAAACACGACTCCCAACACCATCATTAAATTTGCTGACGACACAACAGTGGTAGGCCTGATCACAGACAACGATGAGAAAACCTATAGGGAGGTGGTCAGAACTGTCCGTTTGGTGCCAGGACAACAACCTCTCCCTCAATGTGAGCAAGACAAAGGAGCTGATCGTGAACTACAGGAAAAGGCGGGCCGAACAGGCCCCCATTAACATCGACGGGGCTATAGTGGAGCAGGTCGTGAGTTTTAAGTTCCTTGGTGTCCACATCACCAACTAGATATCATGGTCCAAACACACCAAGATAGTCGTGAAGAGGGCACAACAAAACTTTTGCCCACCCAGGAGACTGAAAAGATTTGGCATGGGTCCCCAGATCCTCAAAAAGTTCTACAGCTGCACCATCGAGAGCATGACCGGTTGCATCACCGCGTGGTATGGCAACTGCTCGGCATCTGACCATAAGGCGCTACAGAGGGTAGTACGTACAGCCCTGTACATCACTGGGGCTATGCTTCCTGCCATCCAGGACCTATATAATAGGCGGTGTCAGAGGAAAGCCCATAAAATTGTCAGACTCCTGTCACGCAATCATAGACTTTCTCTGCTACCGCACAGCAGGAGGTACTGGAGCACCTAGTCTAGGACCAAAAGGCTCCTTAATAGATTCTACCCCCAAGCCATAAGACTGCTGAACAATTAATCAAATGGCCAACGGACAACTTACATTGACAACCCCCCCATTTGTTTTGTACACTGCTGCTACTCGCTGTTTATTATCTATGCATAGTCACTTCACCCAGACAAAATCACCAGCACACACTGTGGCAATATTCTAGATCAACTTTACTCCATACACCTTCCTCGCACTCCATTGGCAAATCAGACCATAACTCTATCCTCCTACAAGCAAAAACTCAAACAGGAAGTACCAGTGACGGACTCAATACGGAAGCTACAGGACTGTTGCGCTAGCACAGACTGGAATAGGTCCCGGGATTCATCCGATAACATTCAGGAGTTTACCACTTCAGTCACTGGCTTCATTAATAAGTGCATCGACGACGTTGTCCCAACAGTGACCATACATACCGTACATAACCCAACCAGAAGCCATGAATTACAGGCAACACCCACACTGTGCTAAAGGCAAGAGCTGCTGCTTTTTAAGGAGCGGGTCACTAATCTGGACACTTATAAGAAATCACGCTACGACCGCCAACAAGCCATCAAACAGGCAAAGTGTCAATAAAGGACAAAGATTGAATCCTACGCCGTCTCTGATGCTCATCGGATGTGGCAAGGCATGCAAACTTTCATGGATTACAAAGGGAAACCCAGCCGCGAGCCTACCAGACAACCTAAATGCCTTCTATGCTCGCTTTGAGGCAAGCAACACTGAACCATGCATGACAGCGCCAGCTGTTCCGGATGACTGTGGGATCTTGTTCTCCGTAGCCGATGTAAGGCCTTTAAACAGGTTATTTGGTCTGTAATACCAACTTGTTTGAAGCAGACCACCATAGTCCTGGTCCCCAAGAACGCCAAGGTAACCTGCCTACTAAGATATATAGCCATGAAATGTATCACATCAACACCATCATCCCAGACACTCTGAACCCACAGATGATGCAATCTCTATTGCACTCTACACTGCCCTCACCCACCAGGACTAAATTAATACCTATATAAGAATAATGTTCAATGACTACAGCTCAGCAATCAACACCATCGTCCAAATAAACAGATAATCACCAAGCTCAGGACCCTGGGACTGAACACCTCCCTCTGCAACTGGATCCCGGACTTCCTGACAGGCCGCCCCCAGGCGGTGAGGGTAGGCTTCAACACATCCGCCCACGCTGATAGAACTGATCACCGACAACTATGAGAAAGCCTATAGGGAGGAGGTCAGAGACCTGGCTGTGTGGTACCAGGGCAACAACCTTTCACTCAAAGTCAGCGACACAAAGGAGCTGATCGTGGACTACAGGAAATGGAGGGGCGAGCACGCCCCCATCCACATCAATGGAGCTGTAGTGTAGCTGGTTGAGAGCTTCAAGTTCCTCAGTGTCCACATCACTAAGGAATTAACATGGTAAACACACACCCACACAGTTGTGAAGAGGACACAACATCGCTTCTTCCCCCTCAGGAGGCTGAAAAGATTTGGCATGGGCCCTGAAATCCTCAAAAAGTTCAACAGCTACACCTTTGAAAGCATCTTGACTGGCTGCATCACCGCTTGGTACGGCAACAGCAAGGCACCCAACCGCAAGGCGCTACAGAGGGTGGTGAGTATGGCACAGTACATCACTGGGGCCAAGCTCCCTGCCATCCAGGACCTCTATACTAGGCGGAGTCAGAGGAAGACTCCAGCAACCCAAGCCATAGACTGTTCTCTCTTTTCCATCTGCTACCGCTTGGCAAGTGGTATCAGTTCACATCCTTTAACCCCAAGCCACAAGGCTGCTAAACAAGGCTGATAAATAGCTAATCAAATGGATACCCGGGTATAACTGCATTGACCTTTAAAAAATAAAAAAAAATCTCACACACACTTACAACCCAACACACACACACTACACATGCTCACACACACATAACGTGCGCATACAGGCATTCTGACGCCCCACACACCACGCTGCTGCTACTGTCTATTATCTATCCTGTTCCCTCATCCCTTCAACCGTTACCTATATGTACATAGCTACCTCAATTACCTCGTAGCCCTGCACATCGACTCGGTACTGGTACTCCCTGTATATATACACAGTGGGGCAAAAAAGTATTTAGTCAGCCACCAATTGTGCAAGTTCTCCCACTTAAAAAGATGAGAGTCCTGTCATTTTCATCATAGGTACACTTCAACTATGACAGACAAAATGAGGGGAAAAAATCCAGGAAATCACATTGTAGGATTTTTAATGAATTTATTTGCAAATTATGGTGGAAAATAAGTATTTGGTCACCTACAAACAAGCAAGATTTCTGGCTCTCACAGACCTGTAACTTCTTCTTTAAGAGGCTCCTCTGTCCTCCACTCGTTACCTGTATTAATGGCACCTGTTTGAACTTGTTATCAGTATAAAAGACACCTGTCCACAACCTCAAACAGTCACACTCCAAACTCCACTATGGCCAAGACCAAAGAGCTGTCAAAGGACACCAGAAACAAAATTGTAGACCTGCACCAGGCTGGGAAGACTGAATCTGCAATAGGTAAGCAGCTTGGTTTGAAGAAATCAACTGTGGGAGCAATTATTAGGAAATAGAAGACATACAAGACCACTGATAATCTCCCTCGATCTGGGGCTCCACGCAAGATCTCACCCCGTGGGGTCAAAATGATCACAAGAACAGTGAGAAAAAATCCCAGAACCACACGGGGGGACCTAGTGAATGAGCTGCTGGGACCAAAGTAACAAAGCCTACCATCAGTAACACACCACGCCGCCAGGGACTCAAATCGTGCAGTGCCAGACGTGTCCCCCTGCTTAAGCCAGTACATGTTCAGGCCCATCTGAAATTTGCTAGAGAGCATTTGGATGATCCAGAAGAAGATTGGGAGAATGTCATATGGTCAGATGAAACCAAAATATAACTTTTTGGTAAAAAATCAATTCGGCGAGTTTGGAGGACAAAGAGTTGCATCCAAAGAACACCATACCTACTGTGAAGCATGGGGGTGGAAACATCATGCTTTCGGGCTGTTTTTCTGCAAAGGGACCAGGACGACTGATCCGTGTAAAGGAAAGAATGACTGGGGCCATGTATCATGAGAGTTTGAGTGAAAACCTCCTTCCATCAGCAAGGACATTGAAGATGAAACGTGGCTGGGTCTTTCAGCATGACAATGATCACAAACACACCACCCAGGCAACGAAGGAATGGCATCGTAAGAAGCATTTCAAGGTCCTGGAGTGGCCTAGCCAGTCTCCAGATCTCAACCCCATAGAAAATCTTTGGAGGGAGTTGAAGGTCCGTGTTTCCCAGCAACAGCCCCAAAACATCACTGCTCTAGAGGAGATCTGCATGGAGGAATGGGCCCAAATACCAGCAACAGTGTGTGAAAACCTTGTGAAGACTTACAGAAAACGTTTGACCTCTGTCATTGCCAACAAAGGGTATTTAACCTGTTAGTCCTATAGGGGCAGTATTTCATTTTTGGATAAAAAGACGTGCCCGTTTTAAGCGCAATATTTTGTCACGAAAAGATGCTTGAATATGCTTGGAATTGATAGCTTTGGAAAGAAGACAGTCTTACGTTTCCAGAAATGCAAAGATTTTCACTGTGAGTCCCTTAGAACAAATGTTTCGGGCAAAACCAAGATGTATGACCGACCAGGAAATGCACAGGATTTCTGAGGCTACGTTTTCCATGATCGCCTTATATGGCTGTGAATGCGACAGGAATGAACGGACTCTTTCTCTTGTTTCCCCAAGGTCTCTGCAGCATTGTGACGTATTTGTAGGCATATCATTGGAAGATTGACCATAAGAGACTACATTTACCAGGTGTCCCGCTAGGTGTCTGCGTGGCAATTGGTGCGCAAAAGTCAGGTCCCGGTATTTTTCCATTCAAATCTCAGAACAAACCAGGCTACAAGGACGGTGCTTTCAATGGAGAGAAATATGACAAACCACCTTCAGGATTGATTCAAACAACGTTTTCCATGTTTCAGTCGATATTATGGAGTTAATTCGGAAAAAGTTCGACATGTAGGTGACTGAATTTTCGGTTAGTTTCGGTAGCCATATGCATAGTAACAAAAGGGAACGATGTGTCCTACACAAGAATCTTTCAGGAAAAACTGGACATCTGCTATGTAACTGAGAGTCTCCTCATTGAAACATCTGAAGTTCTTCAAAGGTAAATTATTTTATTTGATTCCTTGGCTGGTTTTTGTGAATATGTTGCGTGCTAAATGCTAATGCTAACGCTAAGCTAGCTATCACCACTCTTACACAAATTAGTGATTTTCTCTGGTTCTAAAGCATATTTTGAAAATCTGAGACGACAGGATTGTTAAGAAAAGGATAAGCTTGAGAACAGGCATATTTATTTCGTTTCATTTGCGATTTTTAAAAATCGCTAACGTTGCGTTATGCTAATGAGCTTGAGGCTGTAGTAACGATACCGCATGCGGGATGGGGCGGACTAAGAGGATAACAAAGTATTGAGATAAACTTTTGTTATTGACCAAATACTTATTTTCCACCATAATTTGCAAATAAATTCATAAAAAATCCTACAATGTGATTTTCTGCATTTTGTCTGTCATAGTTAAAGTGTACGTATGATGAAAATTACAGGCCTCTCTCATCTTTTTAAGTGGGAGAACTTGCACAATTGGTAGCTGACTAAATACTTTTTATCCCCACTGTGTGTGTGTGTATATATATATATATATATATATATATATATATATAACTGTAAGATGTAAATATTGTGTTTTTTGTTGTTCCTGAAGGCTGTTGCTATAGTGATAACCAAAAGATACCCGTATTGTTCTTTTTACTCGTTATTGTTATTCATTATTCACTGTGTATTTATTCCGTGTGTCACTATTTCTATTGTTATCTTTAACTCTGCATTGTTGGAAAAGGACCCGTAAGGAAACATTTCACTGTTAGTCTACACCTGTTGATTTGATTGGTCTGAGTCTGGTACCTGTAGATGGACTTCTCCTTTGCAGAAACCGCAGCAGAGACCCCAGGCAGTTCACTGACACACTGAGCAACAGCTCCTGCTTCTGGAAGAGGCAGAGGACAGAAAGACATTTAGCCAGCTGGAGGGATGAATAGAAGAGGGGTAGAGAAGATATTAAGCCAAACAGGGATGGAGAAAAGAGAGAACCAGATAGAAAGAGAGAGTGAGGGATTATTTAATAATGCATTACCCCTCCCACTCCATAGCCGCCTCTACTGAGGCAGTGACTAGTGATTAGTGGGCCAAAACAGTGACGTAGGGCAGATGGCTATAGAGGAGGAGGTCCACAGAGAGTTCCAGTCTAATCCTGGAAGCCAGTGCAGACTCACATCATCGGCTTAGCGCACCACAGCACAGTGGACCGAGGAGGAGCTACACTCTACAGAACAGCCACTGATATGGAACTACTGCCCTGACTGATACAGGGTGGTGTTATTCAACACCAAATTGGTTATATAGGAAGAGGGACACATTAAGTGCATTCTTCACTATACATACACAGCATAGACTAAACTATGCTATAGAGACAGCGGGAAAGAGAGGAGTTGAAGATGCTTTGTGTAGAGTTACTGTGGGCTCTGACCCAGTCATTAAGTGATGACAGTAATGATACGCAGTATTTATGAAGTGTGTTTATCCCCATTACCCTGCCATTAACAACAGTGTACTATACAGACTAGAAAAGGCTGTAGAGAAAGAGAAACAGAGCGTAGAAAGGAAGGACACATTTGAGTGCTTTACCACATCAGCCTTGTCGAACAACAATGAAAACAATGAATCAACGGAAAATGTAGGAAGAAAAACAGTATGGGGAAGAACTCTGGGGTGTTAACAGCTCTGTAGTGTGAGTGAGTGTGTGTGTGTGTGTGTGTATGGTGTGTCTGACCTGCAGCAGGAGGCCGTAGAGTGTGGTGATGAGGCAGTGGGCCCCGTAGGATCCCAGCGGGTGCAGAGAGCTGTCTGTGTCCCCCAGGGGCCTCTGTCCTGCCCTGGGGCCAACACTCACACACAGCACTGGAGACTCCAGGTCAACGTCTAGAACAGCCTGCAGCAGCCTCAGGGAACTAGCTGTGGGGTGGAAGGCGAGGGAGGAGAGGCAGGATGAGGGAAGACAGAGGAACGAGAGGATGTGGAGGGAGAAGGTGTGGGATTCGGAGTGAGGAGAGGGAGAACGTGGGCAGAGAGGGGAGAGGTTGAAAGAGGATTGGCAGGAGACGGGGAGGAAGGAGAAGATGACCAGAGAGAAAGAGTGTGGGTGGTAAGAGAGAGACAGGGTTACAGGTCAGTGGGAGATCTGATTAAACACACTGAAACACAGGCCAGGAGCTGGTGGCCATTTGCAGAACCATTTTGTCAAACACTCATGTACACTGAGATATTAGACCCCTCTAAGGGAGAGAAGAGACAATTAGAGATAGCAGAAAGAGAGAGGGAGAGCGAGAGAAAACAGACAGAGGGAGGAGGCGGTAGAGGAGGAGAGAGAGACCGTAGATCACCCTGACAGCCCACTCATACAACAGGGAGACAGAGATACAGAACCAGCGGGACATTTCTATCCCAACTCCTCTGTTGGAGGAAGGAAAACATAACAGAATTAAAGCCTGTGTAACAATGCTGCTTTAAAAAAAAAAAATTAACCTTTATTTAACCAGGCAAGTCAGTTAAGAACACATTCTTATTTTCAATGACGGCCTGGGAACAGTGGGTTAACTGCTTGTTCAGGGGCAGAACGACAGATTTGTACCTTGTCAGCTCGGGGGTTTGAACTCGCAACCTTCCGGTTATTAGTCCAACGCTCTAACCACTAGGCTACGCTGCCGTCCCTTTGTTCTGCTTAGTGTGGTGGAGCGTTGTTACCCAGTAAGAGGCTGCCTGTCTTCCTCTTCCCAAAGACTAGGGCCTGCACCGTGCTGCCCAGGTTCAACCTGATGCTTCTATGGACCTTGGGATTCAGAAAGGGAAGAAAATGACAAGACATGATAAGGCAACAACCATAGAACTAGGAATGTAATTTAACAGGATCTCTATGTCAATGACGCTCTCTATTCAACAACACACTGTCATACAGTACAAGACAAAAATGTATCGTCTAACATCAAGGTCTCTGATACATTCTGCTTTGAGTGCTGTATTCAATGTGTGTATTCCACTGTCAGCTGTAGAGGACAGTGTCTCCCCCCTGGTAAGTCCCCTGCTCCTGTCCTCATTCGAGTGTGTTCTCTACTACATTGCGTAGCCTGTGTAAAGGTCTTCATAAGGGTTAGCGTGACAGAACAACCTGAGCTGAATGAGTGTGCTGCAGGGTGACGAGAGAGGACAGGAGCAGACGAGAGCAGCACAGCAGGGCAGACGGAGGAGAGAGGGAAGAGGAGAGGTCCAGCGTAGCCTGCAGTTGGTCCATCAGCCCGGCGTTACACAGCAGCATGGACACAGCTGGGGAGGGAAAAAACAAAAAGATCACACTCAAGATATTATCCAATATATAAAACATACTACCAATTTAATGTGTGAGTGTGTTGTGTGCCCTTGTGAATGGCACCGACTGGTTCTGTACAAGTATGTGCCTCTCTTACAGGCCAGACGGCACAACGCAATCTGTGTCTCTGGGGGACTGTGTGTGTGAGAGAGAGAGGCAGGTGGCAGCGTGTATGAAGGCTGCTCGCTGTGCTGCACTTAATGAGAAGGACAGGGTGGCAGACTGAGTTTGTCACCTCTGTCAGTGCAGTGAGGGGGTGACAGGCGCAGACAGCAGTACAGGTAGCTGAAGGCTGGCAACAGACACTCCGTGTTGGAGGCTTGCAGCTTCCCTGCCAGGTTACTCACTGGAACTTGCCCATAGTAAGACAGGAGACAAAATAAGACATCAGACAGAATACAAGATCAGAACATCTATAGTCAGAAGAAAGTCGACATGCTATTGATACTTAAATACTACTTTCATCTACAAATTCAGCTTATGTTTATGGCATATGCTTTGTTGATGCGAGCAAAAACCCTAAGGCATTTAAATATCGATTGAACTGATATTGAATGTAGAGTGAGTACAGCGTGAGTACAGCGAGAAATAGTGGACACGTTATGACGTCAGACCAAAGCTATAGATCTGAGTGAATTATACATGGCTGACTCCTTTTGACGCTGTGACCTCACCGTGGTAGAGCAGTTTGAAGTGGATGCCGTCCATCTCATTCTCAGTGGAGCCACTGGTCTGCATCAGGCACAGCAACCTCAGGACCAGAGGGAGAGAGCCCACGACTAAAGAGATTGGGAAAGGATAAGGGGGAGAAATAATTAACGAGAGAAAGAGATGATAGAGCAAGAAAGAGGCCAAAACACTAATTTCCATACTCCCTTGACTGCATTTGATTTACATTAGATAGTCAAGAAAGATGCCCAGGGTCCCTGCTCATCTGCGTGAACACGCCTTAGGCATGCTGCAAGGAGGCATGAGGACTGCAGATGTGACCAGGGCAATAAATTGCAATGTCTGTACTGTGAGGAGCCTATGAGAGCGCTACAGGGAGACAGGACAGACAGCCAGCTGATAGTCCTCGTAGTGGCAGACCACGTGAAACAACACCTGCACAGGATCGGTACATCCGAACATCACACCTGCGGGACAGGTACAGGATGGCAACAACAACTGCCCGAGTTACACCAGGAACACACAATCCCTCCATCAGTGCTCAGACTGTCAGCAATTGGCTGAGAGCTTGTAGGCCTGTTGTAAGGCAGGTCCTCACCAGACATCACCGGCAACAACGTCGCTTATGGACACAAGCTCACCGTTGCTGGACCAGACAGGATTGGCAAAAAGTGCTCTTCACCCTAAGAATCGCGGTTTTGTCTCACCAGGGGTGATGGTCAGATTCTCATGTATCGTCGAAGGAATGAGCGTTACACCGAGGCCTGTACTCTGGAGCGGGATTGATTTGGAGGTGGAGGGTCCGTCATGGTCTGGCGCGGTGTGTCACAACATCATCGGACTGAGCTTGTCGTCATTGCAGGCAATCTCAACGCTGTGCGTTACAGGGAAGACATCCTCCTCCCTCATGTGGTACCCTTCCTGCAGGCTCATCCTGACATGACCCTCCAGCATGACAATGCCACCAGCCATACTGCTCGTTCTGTGAGTGATTTCCTGCAAGACAGGAATGTCAGTGTTCTGCCATGGCCAGCGAAGAGCCCGGATCTCAATCCCATTGAGCACGTCTGGGACCTGTTGGATCGGAGGGTGAGGGCTAGGGCCATTCCCCCAGAAATGTCCTGGAACTTGCAGGTGGAATAGTGGGGTAACATCTCACAGCAAGAACTTGCAAATCTGGTGCAGTCCATGAGGAGGAGATGCACTGCAGTACTTAATGCAGCTGGGGCCACACCAGATACTGACTGTTCCTTTTGATTTTGTTCCCCCCCTTTGTTCAGGGACACATTATTCCATTTCTGTTAGTCACATGTCTGTGGAACTTGTTCAGTTTATGTCTGTTGTTGAATCTTGTTATGTTCATACAAATATTTACACATGTTAAGTTCGCTGAAAATAAACGCAGTTGAGAGAGAGGACGTTTCTTTTTTTGCTGAGTTTATTAGTGAAAATGATATTGTGCAGCGTATTCTAGTGGGAGAGCTGATGGTAACGAGTTGATGGTAACTAGTTAGTTCAACCCCCCCAGAGCGGACATATAGTTGTGGTGTGCCTTTGCGCTACAGCAATTAACCTACATAACCTCAATGGGTATCCATCGGCCGGAATGGGTGGCAGGAGAGTGTATGTATGCAGTGTAACCCAGCCTTGATAAAAGCTGTCTGGGATGTTGAGACACTGATGTGACGTGCTCTTGCTGTTTGTGAAGCTGCTCTAGTTAGTCTCTCAATTACTGCCTGCTCCTATAGGAGGAATGTCAAAGCACATTTTCTTCTATTGCACTTGATGTCACGCCACAGAGTGAAGCCGCTTTGTTCTCCCTGCAACTACACTGAACAAAAATATCAACTGCAACATGTAAAGTGAAAATAAATTAAATCCCAGAAATGGTCCATACACAGAAAAAGCGTATTTTCCTGAAATGTGTTCACATCCGTGTTAGTAAGCATTTTTCCTTTTCCAAAATATTCCATCCACCTGAGAGTTGTGGCATATCAAGACGATGATTAAACAGCATGATCATTACACAGGTGCACCTTGTGCTGTGGACAGTAAAAGGTCACTTTTAAATGTGTTGTTTGTCACACAACACAATGCTACAGATGTCTCAAGTTCTGAGGGAGCGTGAAATTGGCATGCTGACTGCAGGAATGTCCACCCGAGCTGTTGCCAGACAATTGAATGTTCCCTTCTCTACATCGTTTTAAAGAATTTGGCAGTACGTCCATCTGGCTTCACAACCGCAGACCACATGTAACGACGCCAGCCCAGGACCTCCACATCCGGCTTCTCCACTTGCGGGATCGTCTGGGACCAGCCACACGGACAGCGGACAGCTGATGAAATAAAGTCCTTCAGTGGGTGGGCCTATGCCCTCCCAGGCTCACCCATGGCTGCACCCCTGCCCAGTCATGTGAAATACATAGATTAGGGCCTAATGAATTTATTTAAATTGACTGATTTCTCTTTATGAATTGTAACTCAATAAAATCGTTAAAAATGGTTGCATGTGGCGTTTATATTTTTGTTCAGTATACAGTTATCTTTCCCAACTGTATTTGTAACATGTGGATACATGGCTAATTATATAGATAGACTATATATCTAAATAATGGTATACTCTCATTTTTTCTCCTCACCTCCTGTCCCCTGGCTGCTCTCCAGGCCCAGTCTCTGGAGCACCTGTAGCAGAGTGGGTCTGAGTAGGGTACACAGGCCGGCCTTACAGCCCCGCCGGCCCTGCAGGAAACTCCCCAGCACCTCTACAGCACGTTCTGCCAGGGGAGCTTCGCTGGTACACACCATGCCCTACAGACACAGAGAGGCAGGGGTTCATGCAGAGAGCTGGGGTTGGCAAAGAAACAGGATTGTGCCCAGTCTCTGGACAGTACACGGGGTCTCCCTCCCTCACCAGCAAGTTCAGTATGACAGTGGGGCTCTTCTCCAGCAGAGTCAGCAGGGCTGTGTTGTCTGGATCCTGGTTCTGCTCTGACGGGCCCTCTGTCTTCTTACTGTTTGTGTCTGACTGCGGTGTGGCCTGAGCACGGTGGGACAACCACAGCTCCAGGACCCGGGGCCCAAAGTGCTCGGCCAGCTCTGGGTAGCGGAAGAGGAAGTGTAGGAGTGGAGGGTGGTGGGTGTAGAGGTTGGCGAAACTGGGGCTGGAGGACAGGGCCTTGCTGATGCAGTTTAGAGGAGCCTGGACAAGAGAAGGGGGGGCAGAGGACTAAAGAATGAGAAGGAAGCACAACTCTGATGCTTAAGGTCATTTGTTGTGACTTGACTAACAAGAAACAGAGGAGTTATGGCTTTGTACATTCATCAACCACTTCATTTACCAATAAGGTGTTGAGGAATAATGGAGACATGCAGACCCATGTCCTTAATTCCCTTGTGACTTCCAAATGTCTCTAACAGTCGCCCCTGCCTGAGTTTTTCCATGCGCGTGATGTCGGAATGCTCTCACTGTTCCATGTGATTGTTACGCAACAGGACAGTTACCCGCGCTGCCCTCAAACCAAGGCACGCTGCCTGCTAATTATATATAGGATATGTTTCAACTTGTCAATTTCAAATTATTTTCTAACAAGTTTTATTTTCTAACAGTTTGAATTGAGGTGTGTTCCGCCTCCTTGTTAATTTGCACAATAACTAGCCCATTTCACGGCTGTGGACAATTTATGTTTGAGGCTTTACTGAGCGGACAAACTTCTCTCTTCAACGAGAGCCCAAGCACTTCCCCAGTGTTTCCCCAGATCATGTATGAAGACATTGCGCATCTCTACTCAGAACAGGCCTTGCACAAATGTTTTCCCCCAGCACATTTTCTGGCTGGGGGAAGTGGCTTATTTTCTGTATATCTTGTTGTTGTTTCTGCTGTAGCACACCATATGTATGTATGGATCATAATGTAGTTACTGTTTTATTCACGTTTTCAAGTACTGGTGACAAATCATGCATTCTGATTCTTGCATAGATTGTACTGGACACACGTGTGTAAAATACTTTTTTGAATGTAGTACTGATTATGATGAGCTGATGCTAAGCTATTTGCCAGCTATGTGTGGCACCATGTTTGTTTACATCATACAATGCATTCTGGTTGTCACGTAAGCGTCTGTCAGACCAAAGATGTTATAACAAGGGATAGTTCACTCAAATTAATTATGGTGCTTTCAAGACAACTGTAAAATCACGTCAATGATCTTCAGGTCGGAAAGTCGGGGCTCTAGAAAGAGGCCCGAGTTTCCAAGTTGGAATTCCGAGTTGGATGACTGTTTTTTCCAGAGTTTTCAGTTGTCTTGAACACACTGAAGTCTGAGATTTTCCAGTTCCCAGTCGTTTGGAATGCTCCATCAGATTGTAACTTTGGTACCTCAGGGTTGCCAGCTCAGACCCCCTTTTCCAGGGGTTTTATTTTTATTTAGTATAAACTCCCCCCCCCCCCCCCCTGGCGCTCAAGGGCGCCGGGCTCCCCAGCATTACACACTTCTGCCACCATCATTACGCACAACTGTTTCCCTCATCACGCGCATCAGCAATCATTTGGACTCACCTGGACTCAATCACCTGTTATTTCCTTCCCTATATCTGTCTGTCCTCCAGCCCGGTTCCCCACTTCCACATTAACGTTCCTATGTTGTTTTGTTACCCGTGTGCTGATGCTGTGTCTGTCTTGTGCCTGGTCTGTTCCTCATTAAATGTTTGACTCCCCGTACCTGCTTCTCGACTCCAGCGTTGGTCCTTACAAAATACGGAAGCCATCAAACAAAGCATCGGGGCGTGCTGTCGTTTCAGTTGGTGGTGACGTTGAGTCCGGGGGCCACTGCCGATGGAACCGGGGGTGCCTAAGTCAGCTCGTTGGGCTACCACGCCCTAGCTGGCTCGTTGGGCTACCACGCCCTAGCTGGCTCGAGAGGTTTCCTTGCCCAGGTTGGCTCGGCAGGCGCTCATCCCACGTCAGGCCTCAGCCGGATCACAAGGCGTCTACGCTTCAGCCGGCTCATCAGGCTTCCATGTTCCGGCGGGATCAGCAGGCTTTCACGCCTCAGCCGGCTCGCCAGGCTCCCACACCTCTACCGGTTCGTCAAGGTTTTTACACCTATCCGGCTTGTACAACGCCCGTGCCTCGGCCGGCCCATGAGGCTCACCCAGGTGGGACGCCGGGTACTGTCACGCCTGCTCCCGCTCTTCCCCCCTGGTGCTCGAGGGCGCTGGGCTTCCCAGCATTACGCACTCCTGCCCCCATCATTACAGCCACCTGCTTCCCTCGTCACGCGCATCAGCGATCGTTTGGACTCAATCACCTGTTATTTCCTTCCCTACATCTGTCTGTCCCCCAGCTCTGTTCCCCGCTTCCACATTAACGTTCCTATGTTGTTTTGTTACTCGTGAGCAGAAGCTGTTTCTGTCTTGTCTGTTACTCATTAAATGTTTGACTCCCTGTACCTGCTTCTCGACTCCAGCGTCGGTCCTTACACATAGTAATATTTCCTGCATCATATCCCCCCACGATACTTTCCACCCATTTCTACTCCCATGGACTTGAAAAACCCCCATAAATGAAATTACCCCCCCCACACAAACTGCCCTAAAATGGTTTCATCCCTATTTAGCTTTCGCGCTACAGTTAGACTAGGCAGTAGGCTTGTATTTGGTGTGATGATCTGTGAGGCGAAAACATTTTATTTACTTTGTGATTTGTCAAAAACAGTAAACGGCTTGTCAAGTCATGTGCTCCGGTTCTTGTATATACTGTAACAAGTACCTTGACGATTTGTAATATACTGAAAAGTGGCTAAACTAAGTTCATATTTTTCAGGCAATGAGCGCAGCCATCTTTGACTTTGTGTCTTATAGTGAATGGCATTCTGGGATTAGGGAGTTTTTGCCAAGTCAAACATAAAAAACATGGCTGCCATCATAAAGAATTTAGCTGCTGTCAGCTTAGTTGACACGCATTTATTTTCTAAACAACATTACATTAGTCTCTTGTGCTCACCAGAGATGTGGAACAGCAGCACAACCTGTCATTTAGACTGGCTTATGGAATGAGTTTGGCTGTGGATGTGTTCCGTGTGATGATTGGATGATGAAGTTTGCATTCATCTTTTACAATAAAAAGGTCAAATTGAGGAATAAAGTTTAAGATGTTTATTTTCCATCAGTACCATAAAATAATTAGATGTTGTTCAGACAACAATGCTGTTTAGATGCGTTTGTTGCGTCATACGTTCTGTTGCTACTGTTCCAATCACATATTTGAGATCGTACGCTGCAGGGAGCACTCAACAACGATCACAAATACGTGATCACACGCGTCAAAGGGATGAGGACTAGAGTTGTGTTAGCACTGTTGTGGACATAAAAGGGAAAACTCTCTCTCTTTCGGTATCATTAATAACCAGCTTTCAAAAAGAAAGTCATATATAGTTGATGTAACTCCATAACCGAGTTCCAAGAATGAAGAGTGTTAGTTGGAGCCTTTAGCACCAAAGTGGGATTCTATTTCATTGACTACAACTTCACAACTTTAGTTAAATACTCCAAGGAATGAACAACCCTTCTGCAATTTATTACATGTTGTTAGAGCGCCAGCAGCCCACTATTATCATCGTATTGAAATGAGTTGACTTACCCAGTCCAGGTCGGGGCTCTTGTCCTGTGTGACAGACAGCAGGTAGAGGGCAGACCTGAGCACACAGGGAGGCAGGGCCGAATCTCCCTGCTCCTGCACCGAGCACAGCAGAGTCACCACACAGGAGAACACCGTGGAGTCAGGGAGCAGCCTGGTACACACACACACACAAAGTTTTATGGTGCACGTGCACACACACAACGATTGGTGGTGCGGTGATAGGTACAGGAAGTGTATTGTATAGTACAAAACATTATGAACACCATCCTATTATTGGGTTGCACCCTTTTTTCAGAACAGCCTCAATTAGTCGTGGCATGGACTCTACAAGGGGTTGAAAGCGTTCCACAGGGATGCTGGCCCATGTTGACTCCAATGCTTCCCACAGTTGTGTCAGATTGGCTGGATGTCCTTTTGGTAGTGGACCATCCTTGACAAACTCAGGAAACTGTTGACAATGAAAAACCCAGCAGCGTTACAGTTCCTGACACATTCAAATCAGGGCGCCAGGCACCTACTACCATACCCTGTGCAAAGGCACTTAAATATTTTGTCTCGCCCTTTGAACCTCTGAATGGCTCACATACACAATCCATATGTCAAGGCTTACAAATCCTTCTGTAACCTGTCTCCTCCCCTTCATCTACACTGATAGAAGTGGATTTAACAAGTGACATCAATAAGGGATGATAGCTTCACCTGGATTCACCTGGTCAATCTATGTCATGGAATGAGCAAGTGTTCCTAATGTTTTGTACACTCAGTGTATAGACACACATACATAACCCTCCCTTGCTATGTAAATCACTGGCCGCAGTAAACAGACATCTTTCAAAGCAATGCCGTGTTGTTAATAACCATACAACTATGCCAGTGTCTACATGTCCCCAAGTACCTGTCTCCATGCTGCAGGGCCAGGTGCAGCAATGTGAGCAGACAGTACTGAGTGGCCCTGGGGCCGGCAGGGTCACATTGGGGCCCTGGGGACTCACACAGCAGAGAGGGCCACTCACACACACGACAACACAGAGAGGGCAGGCTGGACCTCAACACAGCCTCTATTTCCTCACAGTCTGGGGAACACACACACACATACACACACACACATACATACACACACAGAGAGAGAGAGAACACTGACACCAGCTCTCAGTAGACCTGTTCATTATTGAATTGCATCAGTCACAAACAGAACATCCACACCACACGTTACCCGGCATAATAAAGTCCAAAGGCCTTCTCCACAGACTTTAAGTGCTACCAAAGAGCTTTAGTGTGACGTGAAACCTTAATGCTACTGTGTTTTTCGTGGCTAATGTGTTGTGTCAGTACCTTGTGGGAGGATGCTGGCTGCAGGGTCTGGTTGGGACAGAAGAGACACACTGAGCCTCTGCAGAAAACCACAGCAGGCTGCATTCAGAGCTGGGTTTCTACCGTGAGATGAGAAAGAGTGAGTGTGAAAAAAAAGAGAGGGAGGGACAACTAAGAAATATAGATGTTGTCTTTTATACACTATACAGTGGGGAGAACAAGTATTTGATACACTGCCGATTTTGGAGGTTTTCCTACTTTCGAAGCATGTAGAGGTCTGTAATTTTTATCATAGGTACACTTCAACTGTGAGAGAGAATCTAAACCAACAATTCAGAAAATCACATTGTATGATTTTTAAGTAATTCATTCGCATTTTATTGCATGACATAAGTATTTGATACATCAGAAAAGCAGAACTTAATATTTGGTACAGAAACCTTTGTTTGCAATTACAGAGATCATACGTATCCTGTAGTTCTTGACCAGGTTTGCACACACTGCAGCAGGGATTTTGGCCCACTCCTCCATACAGACCTTCTCCAGATCCTTCAGGTTTCGGGGCTGTCGCTGGGCAATACGGACTTTCAGCTCCCTCTAAAGATTTTCTATTGGGTTCAGGTCTGGAGACTGGCTAGGCCCCTCCAGGACCTTGAGATGCTTCTTACGGAGCCACTCCTTAGTTGCCCTGGCTGTGTGTTTGGGTCGTTGTCCTGCTGGAAGAACCAGCCACGACCCATCTTCAATGCTCTTACTGAGGGAAGGAGGTTGTTGGCGAAGATCTTGCGATATATGGCCCCATCCATCCTCTCCTCAATACGGTGCTGTCGACCTGTCCCCTTTGCAGAAAAGCATCCCCAAAGAATGTTTCCACCTCCATGCTTCACAGTTGGTATGGTGTTCTTGGGGTTGTACTCATCCTTCTTCTTCCTCCAAACACGGCGAGTGGAGTTTAGACCAAAAGACTCTATTTTTGTCTCATCAGACCACATGACCTTCTCCCATTCCTCCTCTGGATCATCCAGATGGTCATTGGCAAACTTCAGACGGGCCTGGACATGCGCTGGCTTGAGCAGGGGGACCTTGCGTGCGCTGCAGGATTTTAATCCATGATGGCGTAATGTGTTACTAATGGTTTTCTTTGAGACTGTGGTCCCAGCTCTCTTCAGGTCATTGACCAGGTACTGCCGTGTAGTTCTGGGCTGATCCCTCACCTTCCTCATGATCATTTATGCCCCACGAGGTGAGATCTTGCATGGAGCCCCAGACCGAGGGTGATTGACCGTCATCTTGAACTTCTTCCATTTTCTAATAATTGCGCCAACAGTTGTTGCCTTCTCACCAAGCTGCTTGCCTATTGTCCTGTAGCCCACCCCAGCCTTGTGCAGATCTACAATTTTATGAGTGGAGAACAGGAGGGATTCTTAAAGAACAACTAACAGGTCTGTGAGAGCTGGAATTCTTACTGGTTGGTAGGTGATCAAATACTTGTCATGCAATAAAATGCAAAATATTTGCTTAAAAATCATACAATGTGATTTTCTGGATTTTTGTTTTAGATTCCATCTCTCACAGTTGAAGTGTACCTATGATAAAAATTACAGACCTCTACATGCTTTGTAAGTAGGAAAACCTGCAAAATTGGCTGTGTATCAAATACTTGTTCTCCCCACTGTATATAATAATGGTATCAAACCTACTCCTGTGTGCAGTAAATGTTCTAACTTAGCATTTCAATTGAGTTAAAAAAATATCCAAATGCACTTTGGACTCAGTTTCATTACAGCTCATAGGGGAGAGTTACAGTTAGTGAACCTCAAGCACAACCACAACCACATAGCCAGCCTGGCCTGTGAGCTTCCTCTTCGTCTGCACACAAAACAGACAAGACTGATCCACCGATGAGAGAAGAGCTTTCATGGCCAGACTGAAACAAAATGATGTGAGCTTCTGTGTGTCACCTCTCACTTTCCTGGGCACTTTTACTGGGTCCACTCAATAACAAGTCCACACTATAACAGAGCCATTAGCAATTATCTGTCTGGGGGGGTGATAGTGGTCTGTGTGTGTGTGTGTGTGTTCTCAGGTTCTCCTGTTACCCATTTCCTGCACAGAGGACAGCTTTGTGCTCCAGAGCCAGCCTGAAGAAACCAGAAGATGCTGGAAAGAAGAGAGGAAGAAGAATGGAGGAGGAGACATGAGTCATTTTACCTGGGGGTGAGGAAAACAATGATCCCCCTACCCCCGGACAACATGCCTCACCTAGTTTGGCAGCGAAGAGGGGCATGAGGGAGGGTAGAAGGGAGAACTGGTACGACAGGATGGAGAAGAAGTGCTGGAGCACCTGGGCGCTGGGGGCGAGCTCACAATGCCTCTACACACACACACACACACACACACACACACACACACACACACAGTGTGTGAATGTGTAGACACATGGTGCATGAATGTGTGTGTGCTGGGGGCGGGGCTCACTGTGACGGTGGGGATGCAAACAGTGTCACAGCAGTGTAGCAGACACAGACACAGGGACTCCAGCGGGTCCTGACCCTGAACCTGCTTGGATGGAGCTGTGAACACATTCTCCTTCAGGCCAGGCTCAGACGAACACTGCTCCACTAGCCTGGAACACACAGACACACATTAAACACACTGGAAATAGGGGGGTGGGGCGGAGGGTAAATGTTATCGGTGACTGCAACAATTGCATTCTGCCTCACTGACCTGCAGGCGGCATGGAAACAGACCAGGGCCTGGAGTAGAAACCCTCCCGCTCTCGAGGCCTGGCTGCTGGGCTCATCTCCTCTGAGGCTCACCTGGAAGAGAGAGTAACAGAGACACAGTCAAGAAACATTTCCAATGGTGTTTCCTGAAGTGAAGTGGAGTCCCCCCCCCCCCCCCCTTGCTGACACACAAAGGTGAACAGAGACTGACTCACTCGGCACCGTGAGGAGGCAGGTAAGGGCAGCTCAGTGCACCGAGCAATAATGTCTTCCACCAGCTTCTCCAGCTGTTTGTACTGTACTGGGCTGGACTGGTGGTTCACCCTACAGAGACACACAGTACAGAGAGAAATCAACATGTAGCTCATGTTTGTGGTGCTCACAGCCAGCACGCGTCCGTCCGTCCGTCTGTCTGTGTACCTGAGGAGGGCGGTGGCGGCGTGGGCTGCCTGTGTTGCCACCTGCAGACTGGGGGAGCAGACTCCAGAGAGCACTGCCTCTGCCACGGCCACAAACCCTGGAGCGCTGGGGAACAGACGCACCCCCGCAGGCTGCCTGGAGAGAGACACACAGATAATAAACAGCTGTGACCTCTCTCTGTCACAACGCTCCACAGTGATGTTCTGATGTCAGCCACACGGCACCATTAGAGATGTGGTCAGGCAGGCTGTTGCCACAACAACGCTGGACAGCCCAGAGGAACCTGGAAAATCCTCAGAACAACCCACGGCTGTAGGCCGTCATTGTAAATAACTATTTGTTTTTAACTGACTTGCCTAGTTAAATAAAAATACATTTTAAAATACGAGATACTGTGAATGAGGTCAAATTACCCCTCTCTCTCACACCTTTCTCTAGTGCTTGTTCAGCACTGAGACCAGTCTTGTCACTTTCACTGAATGTAAAGGACAAATTGCGATACATTCACAAAATGTCAAATAGACCAGCTGTTATGTACAGACCTGATGCCTCACCTCTCTACTGTTATGTATGAGGTAGACAGACCTGATGCCTCACCTCTCTACTGTTATGTATGAGGTAGACAGACCTGATGCCTCACCTCTCTACTGTTATGTATGAGGTAGACAGACCTGATGCCTCACCTCTCTACTGTTATGTATGAGGTAGACAGACCTGATGCCTCACCTCTCTACTGTTATGTATGAGGTAGACAGACCTGATGCCTCACCTCTCTACTGTTATGTATGAGGTAGACAGACCTGATGCCTCACCTCTCTACTGTTATGTATGAGGTAGACAGACCTGATGCCTCACCTCTCTACTGTTATGTATGAGGTAGACAGACCTGATGCCTCACCTCTCTACTGTTATGTATGAGGTAGACAGACCTGATGCCTCACCTCTCTACTGTTATGTATGAGGTAGACAGACCTGATGCCTCACCTCTCTACTGTTATGTATGAGGTAGACAGACCTGATGCCTCACCTCTCTACTGTTATGTATGAGGTAGACAGACCTGATGCCTCACCTCTCTACTGTTATGTATGAGGTAGACAGACCTGATGCCTCACCTCTCCAGTATCTCTGTGAGCAGCAGCAGGCCCTGTCTCTGCACCTCAACGTTAGTCAGCCTCAGGGCCTCCTTCAGACTGCGTACCAGAGACTCAATACCTGACACACACACACACACACACACACACACAAACACACTGTGACTTTTACGTCTTGCTCAGTAATTCTATGATGCCATACTGTGAGTGTGTGTATGTGTCCTCTTTCTCTCACCGTAGACAGAGTGACACTGAGAGAAGAAGAGCGGGTCCTCAGTGAGCAGCAGCAGACAGCTGTAGACGGACCACAGCAGCACCTCACTGCCACTGTTCAGACGCTCAAACAGAAACTCTGGGAGAGAGAGAATGATGAGACACAGGAGAGAAAGATACGCTCACAGAGTGGCGTCTCAGACATTCAAACAAGTTCTCTCACCGGGTACGTCTGCCTGGATGAAGGAAGCACAGTACTGGCTGGGGGAGTGGACCAGGATAGCAGCCATACACTGAGCACTGGCCACCTGCAATGTCTCATCCCCACACAGCAACAGCTACAACACACACATTAGTCGTCATGACAATGTCTTCAAACACTGCCGTTTTATAGAAACGCAATGTAATCAGTCAAAGACATCTTCTACTGCTGCTATCACATTTGAACAAAAGATGGTGGTAGATTGGTGAAAACCTTTTTGAGTATGAGTGGCAGTGAGCAGCGCTCCAGGGAGAGCTGGGTGCTGGACTGGGCCTCTTGGTCCAGGTCCAGGCTCTGATCCAGATCAGACCGGATCTGCTCACAGGGGCTGTTCATCAGCACAGACACCACCTCACCCAGCTTCAGCAGCTGCTTCAGGAAGCCTGACGCACAAACAGAAAACACACTTCCATATTCACTGATTCATGCTAAATGTTAGGTTACATGCACATATCGTATGATACTACCGCTTATTATATGGTAATAAGCACCGCCCCCTTACAATATGATGGTTCTCACCCAGGCAGTTGATGGTAAGCTGAGAGGAGCAGGCGTGGGACAGGGTCTGCATCAGCAGCACACACACCCTGTCTCTGAGGGGGGAGGGCAGGGACTGGGCCGCTCCCCCCGCCCCCCACACCCTCTGCCACACGTAGAAGACTGAGGCCTTCAGACCCTCGTCTGGGTAGAGCAGCGTGGAGCACAACCGCTCCAATAGGGGCACTGGAGCGAGAGAGAGAGGGAGAGGGAGAGAGAGGGAGCGAGAGAGGGAGCAAGGAGGGGAGAGAGGGAGAGGGAGCGAGAAGGGGAGAGAGGGAGGGGGAGTGAGGAGGGGAGAGAGGGAGGGGGAGCGAGGAAGGGAGAGAGAGAGGGAGCGAGGAGGGGAGCGAGAGACGGAGAGGGAGCGAGGAGGGGAGAGAGGGAGAGGGAGCGAGAAGGGGAGAGAGGGGAGGGAGCGAGAAGGGGAGAGAGGGAGAGGGAGCGAGGAGGGGAGAGAGGGAGGGGGAGCGAGGAGGGGAGAGAGGGAGGGGGAGCGAGGAAGGGAGAGAGAGAGGGAGCGAGGAGGGGAGAGAGGAAGAGAATGAAAAAAGGGAGGTGGGGGAGAGGAAATGAGACAGACACATACACACAATAAGGCAGAGACAGACAGAACATAAGGGCGATGGCCGATGGGTGAGAAAACAAACCGTGAACAAAGCAGGAACTAAACCCCAGCTACACTCTTGGCTGAGAGTAGCGGTGAACAGACCGTTGTGTGTATAAAGCATGGCAGGCTGATACTACACACCAGACTCAGTCAGACACCCTGTTGAATTGAGTTTGTTTAACTATGACGCAGCCAGCTTGAGCTGCTCACACAAGCCAGCCAGCCTGAGAGTTAGAGGCCCAGACACAGCTGCTCTGTGGAGCAGGTCACACTCCAGAGGCAGCCAGCCTGAGAGTTAGAGACCCGTCAGACTCCAGAGGCAGCCAGCCTGAGAGTTAGAGGCCCGTCAGACTCCAGAGGCAGCCAGCCTGAGAGTTAGAGACCCGTCAGACTCCAGAGGCAGCCAGCCTGAGAGTTAGAGGCCCGTCAGACTCCAGAGGCAGCCAGCCTGAGAGTTAGAGACCCGTCAGACTCCAGAGGCAGCCAGCCTGAGAGTTAGAGGCCCGTCAGACTCGAGGCAGCCAGCCTGAGAGTTAGAGGCCCGTCAGACTCCAGAGGCAGCCAGCCTGAGAGTTAGAGGCCCGTCAGACTCCAGAGGCAGCCAGCCTGAGAGTTAGAGGCCCGTCAGACTCCAGAGGCAGCCAGCCTGAGAGTTAGAGGCCCGTCAGACTCCAGAGGCAGCCAGCCTGAGAGTTAGAGGCCCGTCAGACTCCAGAGGCAGCCAGCCTGAGAGTTAGAGACCCGTCAGACTCCAGAGGCAGCCAGCCAGGAGAGACTCCCGGCTCCAACCAGGTCTGGCCACACCACAATACAAACGGGAGGAGAGAAAGGAGGGAGAAAACACATCTGCCTGTGCATTTCAACACTATGCAAAGTAATGTCAACACTATGCAAAGTAATGTAAGGGAAAATAATGACATCAATTCGACAGATGATTAAAAACAAGCTGGGGCTACTATTTGTGAGTTGAGTTCTCTGTACTGAATAGTTTCTCCTCCTCTACTGTACTGTCTCTCTCCCTCTCTATTCAGGGCCTCAGTGCCTGTGTATCAGCTGGGAGGTGTGAGCTCGCGGACAGGCAGGCAGGCACCGTCAATAGTGGCAGTCCACATGGACTCATGACACCACGCTGCTTAGACAAAATAGTAAAACACTGAATGTCCACACACACAAAACTATTACGAAGAGGCTGCGGTTCCGGATTTTCTGGAAAAGTTTTGAGGCAAAATGGAATTTTACATACACCTTAGCCAAATACATTTAACTCAGTTTTTCACAATTCTTGACATTTAATCCAAGTAAAAATTCCATGTCTTAGGTCAGTTAGGATCACCACTTCATTTTAAGAATGTGAAATGTCAGAATAATAGTAGAGAGAATGATTTTTCAGCTTTTATTTCTTTCATCACATTCCCAGTGGGTCAGAAGTGTACATACACTCAATTAGTATTTGGTAGCATTGCCTTTAAATTGTTTAACTTGGATCAAACGTTTTGGGTAGCCTTCCACAAGCTTCCCACAATAAGTTGGATGAATTTTGGCCCATTCCTCCTGACAGAGCTGGTGTAACTGAGTCAGGTTTGTAGGCCTCCTTGCTCGCACACGCTTTTTCAGTTATGCCCACAAATTTTCTATAGGATTGAGGTCAGGGCTTTGTGATGGCCACTCCAATACCTTGACTTTGTTGTCCTTAAGCCATTTTGCCACAATATTGAAAGTATGCTTGGGGTCATTGTCCATTTAGAAGACCCATTTGCAACCAAGCTTTCACTTCCTCACTGATGTCTTGAGATGTTGCTTCAATATATCCACATCATTTTCTTTCCTCATGATGCCATCTATTTTGTGAAGTGCACCAGTCCCTCCTGCAGCGGTTTTGGAGCAGTGGCTTCTTCCTTGCTGAGCGGCCTTTCAGGTTATGTCGATATAGGACTCTTTTTACTGTGGATAAAGATACCTTTGTACCTGTTTCCTCCAGCATCATCACAAGGTCCTTTGCTGTTATTCTGGGATTGATTTGCACTTTCGCACCAAAATAAGTTTATCTCTAGGAGACAGAACGCGTCTCCTTCCTGAGCGGTATGATGGCTGCGTGGTCCCATGGTGTTTATACTTGCATACTATTGTTTGTACAGATGGACATGGTACCTTCAGGTGTTTGGAAATTGCTCCCAAGGATGAATCAGACTTGTGGAGGTCTACCATTTTTTTTCTGAGGTCTTGGCTGATTTCTTTTGATTTTTCCATGATGTGAAGCAAAGAGGCACTGAGTTTGAATGTAGGCCTTGAAATACATCCACAGGTACACCTCCAACTGACTCAAATGATGTCAATTGGCCTATCAGAAGCTTCTAAAGCCATGACATCATTTTCTGGAATGTAAAAGCTGTTTAAAAGGCACCGTCAACATAGTGTATGTAAACTTCTGACCCACTGGAATTGTGATACAGTGAATTATAAGTGAAATAATCTGTATGTAAACAATTGTTGTCATGCACAAAGTAGATGTCCTAACCGACTTGCTAAATCTATAGTTTGTTAACAAGACATTTGTGGAGTGGTAACAAGTTAATGACTCCAACCTAAGTGTATGTAAACTTCCAACTTCAACTGTATGTAGCTGCTGCCCACTCTGCTACCTACGTAGCTGTTGCTCAGTGCTCCGCTCACTGCCGCTCCCCTCTCCTTGATTGGCTGCTGCTCAGTGCTCTGCTGCTGCTTCCCCCGCCCCCTTGATCTCCAATGAACGTTGTACACAGAAGACATGCTCGACATGTTACAACTATTGCATTCCATACCCCAGTAGGTTATTAAGCATAAGCGCAATTTCATTTAATTTTTTCAGGGTGGGAATTAGGCTACATACAGCTATTTACATGTTGCACAAAAAATACATGTTCAACATGTTTGTACAAACTTGAGGTCTGTTGTCACAGTATTGCAAACATAAGCATCTGGGCACTGGGTGATGAAAATGAACTCGCCCATTTTCAGACTCTGGTTACCGGTCGGGATACGAGCTCGGCTGCCTAGATCGTTCGGGTTCCCAGACGTGGAACAGCTGCAGGTAGCTTACTCATGCTGTAGGCTACTAACATTATCACAGAGAGACTAAATAGCAGTTAGAGGGCCTTGTATGTGGTTAAAATGCAGATTGTTTTTTGCCCCAATGCAAAACTCAAGTGGGGAGTTATACATGCAGCTATATAGGCAGCATATCAAATACAAGCAAGGCACAGACACGCAGTCCAATTAATGTTTCATTTTCATCATTATTGCAAACATTGGCTACAGCAGGAGGCAGACAGGCAGTCAAAGTAGTAGTGCTGTTTTTCAGCAACTCTGGCTGGTGGCCAAACTATAAAACCAGTACACGCAAATTCACAATAACACACACAGCTCACCACCACACAGGCTAAAACCTCTTAATAATATGCCAGCCCCACCTGACCTAAGTTAAGATACAAATGACTAATGGACCAAGTACCTGGTCATTACACAGGTAATGGTGCTAAAAGAAATATGTCAGAGCTGACAAGGTAAAAATCTGTCGTTCTGCCCCTGAACAAGCAGTTAACCCACTGTCCCCAGGCCGTCATTGAAAATAAGAATGTGTTCTTAACTGACTTGCCTGGTTAAATAAAGGTAAAATAAATGAATAAAAGAGAACGCATTGAGGGTGATCCAAGGTAAACACTCAATAGGTAGCACAAAGGAGATGAAGAGCATTTTAATGTGAGCTTGGTGAGAGATGGTAGAGGTACACAGTCTCACCATGGCTGGAGGCCAGGCTCTGTGGCAGGGAAGGAACAGCATCTACCAGCTTCCCCAAGAAGGTGAAGGTGGGCAGGAAACCCCTCACACTGGACTGGTCACACAGCTGGACGTGGGACAGAGAGGAGGCTCGACAATCATTTTCACGCACTTTTGTGTCTAAATTCATACCAACCAATTCAATCTATTCCTAGAATACAGTGTGACTTCATTCCTGTCCGTCTGTCAATGACAGCTAGTCCACAACCCTTCCATTACCTCCAGTAACAAAGGTGCACCAACTTCTTTATTCCATTGTTTGAATCTAATTACGTTTCTTCCTAGTAGTGTGAGAGGACTTGTCCACACCTCAGCCCGCTGTTATCATCCCCAGTCAAACCTACAGTCAGCCCTACTACCTGCTGCTTACACTAGAGTTTCTACTGTTTCCCAAGGTGACACAACAACACAGACTACAGAGCCAACATTTCAACTGTTTACCAAACAAGCTGGCTTTACCCAACTGATGTGTGTGTGTGTGTGTGTGTGTGTGTGTGTGTGTCTCTCTGGTACTAGACCCAGTCATCTGCTGGTGTAAAGATCAAATCCAAATCAAATCAAATGTATTTATATAGCCCTTCTTACATCAGCTGATATCTCAAAGTGCTGTACAGAAACCCAGCCTAAAACCCCAAACAGCAAGCAATGCAGGTGTAGAAGCACGGAGTGTTGGACCGAGAGAAACATGTTAATATTAACAGACAAAGCCAATAAAGTGATGACCAAAACGGTGGAAAATCCAAGTCTATCGACAAGCTTAGTGTACAAACGATGGGTAGGCATGAGATTCTACCTGGCATTTATTCCTGTCTCTTTGTTTCTGAGTGAATTTGGATCAGAGAGACAGTGATAGACCTGTATGTGTGATATTACTCACTTGTGTGTCTATCTCATCCAGGATGTAGCACACATACTGTTCACTCTGTAACTCCAAGAGCAGCTGAACCAGCACTGAACCAAGACACAGAGAGAGAAAGAGAGAGACTTATCATAGCATTATTCATGGAGCTCAATTGACACGGTTTTCAAAACTTGCAAATTGTGCATATCACACTTTACCCTGGCACAGTGATTTTGTTAGTGCTCCAACACAGTGGTCCTGTGTGGTTCCATAACCAGCAACAAAAAAAGAAACTCTAATTAACAATTCTGCTGAGGCACTCAACAACCCATATCTCTCTTCAACCCAGACTAGGAGAGCCAATGAACCTGGTCATGCTATAGAATGTGGTGGGTGACATGAGGTACAAGTTGAGACAATAGTACAAAGATATTATGATTTAGTCAGTAAAGAGTGAGCATTCTCAAGCCACCGTGTGTATAATCAGGCCATTTAAGCTTTCCTCTTACCCTGTATGGCCTGCTCCAGAGTGGCTGGGTCCTCTACTGTGTGAAGCATCCCTGTACGGAAAACAGTCAAATAATGGTAGAGATAAATCCAGGCTTTGTTTGATTGTGTGTGTGTGTATCTTTCTTACCCAGTAAAGAGGCTGTGAAATGCAGACAGACCCTGTGGTCCTGCAGTAGCAGCTCCTTCAGAGCCCCAGGACAGCTCTTCAGGATCCCACTGATCCCTGACAGCGCCACAGACTTTCTCACAGACTATTGAAGGGCAAGAGATGTCATTATAATGATCATACATTTTATTTGCGCCTTTCAAGATACCCTGGACACTCAGTAAAACAAATGATGGAACAACAGGGGTAGCCAAGTGCATATAAGGGTTGATGGCAGCTTATGTCATGTTAGCTGTTGTAGCAGAAATACCCATATGTGGTTAATAAAACATGCTGAATATTTAGATATCATACCGCAACGTTGTTGCTTTCCATCATCTCAATGACACAAGCGACGCAGATCAACAAGCCGCCCTGGTCCGGGTGACCCATGCGAACACGAACAGACCATTTCGGATCGTGCCTGAAGTGAATCTTTTCATAAATCACGTCCACGCTCGTCATTTCACCCTGAAAATCAATGCAGACCAGAATGGTTTGTTTTATTGTGTAACTGGTCATGTATCTAAGGTAAATGTATTGTAACCTACCTTCTTGCCTTTCCTCCCGCGGTTGCTAGCTAACTTTAGCCTAGCTAGCTGACTGTCACCGGAGATAATTTACTAGTTTTATTTAAACTGCCAGATAATGGGTCAAAATGAATAGGTTAACGTTGTCTTAAATAACTAACAGCCGCTAAATAATGTTATTACAAACGAAGCGATCAAGTCTAGCCAAGTAGCTAGAGAAGTCAGAGATTTAACCTTCTCTAAAGAAAGTCATGTAGCTAACTAGCTACTGATGTTCGCGGCAAAACTGTCAATCGTGAATCATGTGACAGCAAGGCTCATTTCTGGCTCAACCAATGAAATCACTTCATTGATATTTGGACTGCCACAGAAATAGGTATCTTTAGTTCAAGCCGAATTTGAACCTGCGACCAAAAACAAGTGCACTGCCTATGGCAGTATTGAAGCCAGGAATAAAATATGTTTTTGTCCAACACAAGCCCACTGCACTGCTGGTGGCCTGTCATAATGGCAGGCTCGGCCGCACGTAAACTCCCTGGACCAGAGCGAGTTAGTGATCTGACTCCTGTCAAGGTGATGGAAGAGGGGGGTTGGATCTACAACAGAATCATAATCTCTCATTTGCTTTGATCTGAGTGCTCTGATCTGCACAGGCCAAGGTCTTTGAAGCTGGGGTCTGCATTTCTTCAGATGTTCATATCACCATTCATCTTCATACATAGGGGCCATGGGCTGTTGCTCTGAATCATGTCACAGTGTGTGTCTCAATCTGTGTGATGCTCAGCTTCCTGTCGAAATGACAGACAAGACTGACGTGGCTTAGAGACACCATAGGTCTCTGACCACCAGCCAAAAAAGACTGAGTGACTAATGTGGAGGCAAAAATAAGAGCCTTCAGAATGTAATACATGGATGGTTCTGTAGAACGGGTTCACAATAACATTTTATCATTGTATTAGCTACTTATTTCACATTTAGTAATAGGCTTACATTTGCCAATTAGGTTATTGATGCAAAGTAACTGACGAATCTATTAACATTAGCCTTTTGATATGGAGCCACTACTGTATCTACCTTTATCTATCTAGCTGTATAATCATGTTAATTATGAATTGGTCCATGAATGTAAGCCTCAGCAAATGTGAAGGAGAGAGATAAAGAGAGGGAGAGATGGGAGGGGCGTGAGGTACCAAATTGTATGTTGAGCGTCCCAGCAGCAGGTTCGCTTGACCGTGAGAAGTGAACATTCATGAAAGGGGATTAACCGCACTGAGAGGGATGGGTGAATTCCGATTGATATCGTAACTTGATGACTAATTTATTGACTTTTAATTGACGCTTTCGTGGTGTTTGTGGTGTAATATGTGACAAGGGAGAGGCAGGAGCTTACATCTACGGAAGGTATTGTCTTGTATACATTTAATCTAACATATTTACCTGCCTAATAATTCATAATACAACACGCAACCAGGTTGTTACAGAAGCCATAGGATTCGAGTGGATTATTGCAATAGGGTATATTTTTAAAAAAATGATTTTTAAACTTATTTGTAATTTTCCACTGTTTTTAAATTCGTTTGTATGCGATGTGCATGCTGAATATGATGTTGTGCATTCTATTCTAATTGGGTCATTTTCTAAACTTTCATTAACTCAAACAACTGTGTATTTATTACATAGGCATAACTGTTGCATTTGCGCTTTGGCTGCTGTCAGATGCTTGTGCAATGTTTCAGGGATGTTTTATTCATTATCTGTATGTATACAAAATCTTCCAACGTTTCCTTATTTGGTTCACGCAATTATTTCGTTTCTTTCGAGTAACAGCATCTCTTCCTGGTGCCAGGAATGAGTCAAGGAATATTTCTGTTTAGACTTACTGTGAAACATTGCTTTGTCTGTTATCAAGCAATTGCTTAGGCCTACAAAAAAGTCACAACAGAATGGAATACATTTATAATAATGACACTCTGCATAGCATTATGTTAATGCTACTTCACAGAAGCTTCAATATCAACTCTAATTACTGAATGTCAATTGCTGTTTACATGAAGTATTTTTTGTCCAGTGATTGGCATCTGTTGGCACCTCCATGCAGCATAAACACTAATCCCTTCACTGAACCAGTTTCACAGACACAGATCGACACTTTCCATAAGAGATGAAATGCGCCATGAACAAACAATAGAACTGAATCTACCAATAACAGTGAGGTCTCACCCTTATCTTTTCCCTATGCGTGAGAAGGCAATGCAGGTGGTAAGAGGAGTGAGGGATTGTTATGTCACATGTGGGCAAATAAAAGGTACAGAATGCCAGCTGGGGACACCGGGTGCCTTCGTGGCCACAGCAAAGTGCCACAGTACCAGTGCAAGAGCAGGGAGAATTCACTTTCTCTAGGAGACACAACGGAGTTAGTCAGAACATGACCAGTCAGAACATGAAGATTGAATGTGGCTTTCATTTCCATTAGAATGAGGGAGGAGGGGAAATGGGTGAGGGAAAAGAAGCTTTGACAGAAAGATGGAGTAGGGTGCATCTCTTGCCAGGGATGCATTTGGTGTCTGAATAACACTATGATGTAGATGGAAGTAAGTGGAAAGCTGAGGAGTTGAAAAAGGGCAGAAGAGAGAGAGAGAGGATGGAAGAGAGTGTAGTGACTGAGGAGAGAAAACAAAAGTGAAAGAGAGCATTTTGGTCAAAGCAACAAAAAAGTGTCAGGGGGCTTTTGGAAGGCAAGTGTGCAGCTGGATTATGAAGACTGGACGGTGCAGGATACAATGCTGCTGGTTTTTCCTGTCTGAAAAGAGGTGAAGAAGAATAGACAATTATCCATCACTAATGTAAGACACGATAAAGGCAAATGTGAGGGCAGATAAATGGTTCTGTATGTATGACATGTTTGATCACAGGAGCACTCAGTGTAATAGCGTTTAGCGTGCACTCTGTAGACTTCCTTTCCTCAGTTCATTAGATTGATGGTGGCATTGCTTTGTGCAGAGACTCCATTGAGTAGGAAGAAAAGCCATAAGGCATTAGACTAGAGAGTGGGAACAAAGGGGAGAAGAGTGAGATATTTTAACTTCCGTGAGACATTTTCCATCTGCTCTGCTCAGGCATTGTAACTTTGATCCACTTATCCACCAACACGCAGTGCTGCTCAACTCAACCCAGGTTCCCCTAAGTAGTGATACATTTCTGCAACCGTTTTAACGGCTGGTAAGATGACAGTAAGACTGACTTTGTTCTGTTTTTTGTTTTTCTATCTATTTTTCCCTCCATCTTATTCCTACTGTATCACTCCATTCTAGTCCTCTAAAGACCTCTTCCTGTTTCACACACCCTTCATCCTCCCTTCTTCCCCCTCTCCCTCCCCCGTGTACCGTTCCTCTCTTCACGCTGTCTCTCTGTGACCTCTCCATCATCCATCCACCTTCTTCTCTTTTGTTCCAACCTCGTCCCCTGTAACTCCCGTATCCTGCTGTGCACACTCTCTACCAATTGTGTGTGTGCCATCTATTGTATGTCTGTGTCGGTGAGAAACCCGCCACAGCGGCGGCGCTCTCTGGGTCCCGTTTCACCTAAACGCATCTACAGAAACCTGTCGGTCAGGCTGAGGGGCGGAGAGTCCTCTTTTTCCGGAGAGACAGACATGCTAAAACATCCATGCAAGGCCCCTCACACAGTAAGACATCCTGAGAGAAAGTGAATTTTGGATCCATTTTGGGTGTTTTATCTTTGGGAATTGTCTTATATTGTTGTTCCATACTATCATCTAAAGTAACCTTTCCTTCCTGCATTTTTCTGCCCCGCCCATGACGATGTACCCTCTTACCCTGTATCCCTCCATGTGCCTGTTTCTCATTTCTCCCTCAATCCCCCTCTCCTTCCCCTGTGTTAGTATCAGAACCTGTGGGAGGCGGTGGAGAAGGAGGACACCCTGGCGGTGCAGAGCCTGCTATGCAGGGACAGAGTGTGTGGTGGAGGAGGAGGACGGGATAAAGAGAAGAAAGAGAAGGACTGGGAAAGAGAGAGGGAGAAAGGTGTAAACAGAGTGAGTGAGCAGGGCCTGGTACCTCTGGACGTGGCTGCTCTAACCCAGAACTCCCCTCTGCTGCACGTGTTGACCAAGGCAGGAGCCAGACACAACCCCGTCTGTGAGTCTTACACAGTGACGTAGATTGAATCAGTGCAATCAAGAGATGGTCAAGTAACAGTTGTACACATTTCACACAAACAATGGTTCATCCAGTACATTAAGACATTATTATTTTGGGGTAGTGACTACTAGTGAGTGATGTTTAAATGTAATGTTTACAGATATAATTCCTGTCACCCTTTCCCTCTATCTTGTTCCCACACTGTGTAAACAATGCAAAACATTTTTATTATCTCTCTCTCCCACTCTCTATCCTCTCTCTCTCTCTCCCTTTCTCTCAGTGTCTCTTCCAGCGGAGTGGTTGTGTAAGCTGGATGCCCTGGTGATGTTGGCTGACAGGCAGGTGGGGGACAGGAGGGAGGAGCTACTGGGTGGAGCAGGGGCGGGGCCACATGTGCAGGCCGACATACAGAGGCAGCTCCACCTCTGGACTCTGCGGCAGCAGCTGTACTGCAGGATGAGGGAGAGCTTCCACCACACAGGTCAGAGGCTAGGGGTCAGGGGTGATGATGGACAAGTATGATGCACGCAAGCCAGTCTCATTGATTCGTTTATGTTATGTACTTTTTGCTCCAAGTCTGTGTTTACTGTCGGTGTGTCTCTCCATCTCTCTGTGTCCTCTAGACCTCCCTGGCCCACCCAGTAGTGTGTCACTGTTTGTGACCAGTGCCTCTTCCCTGTTTGTGTCCATTCGAGAGCCAAACGGCATCGCCACTGGATTGATCACACGCTACAGAGGTGGGGTTCTACTACTCCAACTCTAACATTGGCTCTAATCACTATTGCAATTACCACTCAGTCCTCAATATCATAGATACATCTGTGTCTCTCTTCCTGTCACCGCCTACAGTGGAATGGAGCACCTCGACCAACTTCAAGAGTATACTTGGCTCAGCCCAAGTGATCGACACTAAGACCCCCGTCCACAGCATCACAGGACTCAAGACAGTAAGACACACACGACCCTGGTCACATCTCCTGAACCAGGACACCCTGAGGCTAGGAGGCACTTAACCTCAACTCTCTCAGTTACCTGCATAAATGAACAACTACAATGTAAAGTTATTTGCCCTGGTCTGCCTGTTCGTAAGTTTAAGTCATGATGATAATGTATTGGTCTCTTAGGGAATGCACTACTTTGTGAGAGTGACCGCCTACAATGTGAAGGGATGGGGCCCGGCTCAGAGCTCCAGCCCAGTCAGTGCTGCCCCCTCCAGTGAGTAAATGGAACTGCAGACAGCCAGACAAAAGAGGTTTCTGATATTCTATATTATCATCAATGCTCTGCGTAGAAGTTGACCCTAATCACAGATCAAGAATCAGCTCCCCAAATACCAATCTCAGCCATTTGAAGAAAACAGCTGACATTGGATCATATGACTCCACAATGAGTATCAGTGAACGCTGGTGGGCTGTGTCTCCCTCTGCAGGCTGGAGGGAGTGTATGGGAGTGAAAACTCCAAGCAGGAACAAGGAGGCTCTAGTCAGGAGACTGTTGGAGCAGACCAGAGAGCCACACTACAAGGGATACTGTATAGGTAGTGTACTTCTTGAACCATAACATAGATACAGCATCTCAGTTCCGCCTCTCATACAAGGAGAATGAACATACTACTCAAATGATTTGTGTAAAATTAATTAATTAATTAATTAATTTTTTATATATATATTTTTTTATACACACCTGTATGATACACGAGAAAGTAAACAGTATCAGTCACTCAAAATAATACTCTGGCTCTTTCACATGGTCCTCCATGTCTGAATGTCTCATTCCTTTGTCCTGTGGCCCATAGAGAGCTCCAAGCCCCAGAGCCCCAGTAAGCGCCTGTCTATGTCTCGCAGCCTGAAGCTGCTCTTCCAGTCTGCCTCCAAGTTTGTCCGTCTCCTACAGAGGTGAGATAGCAGTGCTCCTCACCCAACAACTCTGTATCTCTGCCACTAACCTCTCCCATGGTTACATTTAGAGAAAGATCCCACTCTGTCTCTGTTCCCTCAGTGCATCCCCTACTCTTCAAACAAGTGTCCCTTTCTGCCCTCTCTTTATTGCACCTATCTATCTATTCAGTTTTCTTCTGTCTTCCCTCGTTAGGATGAAACTAATCTTATTCTCTCCTCTGTTCTTCCTCTTTGTCTCATTGTTAGGGGTGTATACCTGGCAACTGTGTTCTACAGAAAGGAAAACATCCTGGTCACAGCAGATGACCAGCTCCCATTGGTGGAGATCCAGTGCTGCTCCACCTCCATCTCTCAGGACTTCCTTTGGTTTGCCAAGGTTAGCTGTCAATCTTATTGAATACATTGGTAGGTATACCTGTATGAAATATATGTTCCAAAGTTACATTGTCTATTTTCTATCTTTCTATCCCTCTCTCTCTTTCTTACAGTTGTCCTGTGCGTGGCAACAGGTGCCCTGGCTCCAGCAGGCCCTCTCCTCTGCTCTCTCCTCCTCTTCATCACTACTTCAGAACAGGCACAATATCTTGCAGGCTGTAGCACAACTACAGGTGAAAAAAAGGATAATGTATAGGTCACTGTACATGGCCTTCTCATCAATCAAGCACCTAGCAAAGATGAAGAGACAACATTTTCTGTGAGCTTTCTCTTTCACTGCCTGTTTCTCGTTTGCTTTCCTTTTCACTATTTCTATTCAAATATTTCATACTTTTCTCCCTCTCTCCTTCTGTGCCTCTCTCTGCAGTCCTCTCTGGGGACAGTAGACTTGGGGCAGGTGTACTATGAGCCTCTGAAGGACAGGCAGGGTAATGTCCTGCTGGTGACAGTGAAGGATTGTGCGGCCCACACAAAACCCCCAGACCTCCCTCTCCACTGGGTCCCCCTGGCCTGGCTGGAGAAGAACCGGAGCAGGACCCCTCTACTCCCAGAGCCTACTGCCATGGACACCCTCACAGAGCAGCTCAAGGTGACCTTTCCTGGCTGGAACACTGTGCGCTCATGTTTATACACAGTAGTAAGGCTTCTTATTGTGCTAATACAACAATGCCTTTCTCTGTGTCCCTCACCAGGAGAAGCTGTCCTTCCACAGACGCAGTGTCCAGTGGGCCCAGCCGGGCCTGTACGTGGGCATCTTGAAGCTGTGCAGCACAGTGGAGCAGATCAGGGTTCTAGTGCCCCAGAGGCTGCCCAACCTGCTATGCCACGCCAGAATGCGCCACAACCCCCATGTGTCCCGGTAACACAGATAACATACTACGACTGAGCATACCACTGAGTTCAGTATGCACTGCCACGTACAGACGGACTTTTAAACTGTTCTGACCTGGTATAGCTGATGATGAAATGGAATACGGTATAATACATAGAATGAAGTGTGTCCTCAATGTTTTTCTAGTGTTTTTAAGGATTACTGACTGGTCAAATGAGATCATTGCTAATGATAGTTCCTTGTGATGTGTCTTGGGCTGCATTTTTGTTTTAGCGATGAATGGGCGTGGTTACAAAGCCACAACATGTTAACAGCCAATGAGGACACAGAGGGTGAGGATGAGACCTCGATGGACATCTCTGGGCTGGGGGAGTTTGTGAGGTCACTCAGGGCCGCTGTCACTCTCCTGTTGACAAAGCTCAACATCCCCCTCTACAGGGTAACCATGGTTTCACTTACTCTCCAACTCACATGCTTTTAGATCTCATTTGAATGTTATACTGTATCATGTGATACACCTCTCTTACCTCCTCTTGTCTTCTCTCTCTATTCTTTTCTTTTTGCTTTTTCTCTCTCTCGATGTTCACAACCTCTTGTCCTCATCCTCTGATCATCACTTCTTTCTCCCTGCTCTCCTCTCCTACAGGCGTATCAGTACGGTGTTTACACTCGGGAGCTGCTGCAGTTTGGGGATAAGATGTCCATGCTGCTCCTGCTGCCCCCTAGTGAAGACTTCAGTTCTAGCTACTGGCCACTAGTGGGCACCAAGGAGCCAGGCCTCACAATGCCACTGCAGATCTTTGAGCTGGGTATGTATTGGTGCCAGGGTTGGGTTTAAGTTTTGAGTATTTAGTGTCACACGCACAAGTACAGTAAAATGTCTTTCTTGTTTTCTCTTTCCCAACAATGCAGTAATCAATATCAGTATTAGTATAAAAAAAAGTAATAAAAAGTAAAGTAGAACACAAACACAGAAATAGAAATAAGAAGAATATGAGAAAGTAAGTAAGCTATATACAGGATCAGTTCCAGGGTCAGTGCCAATACCATATTTACAATGTGCAGGGATACCTGAGTGGGAGGGTTAGATATGTATAGGGGTAAGGTAACTAGGCATCGGGATATATGATAAACAGAGTAGCTGCAGTGTATTTGATGATTGTATGTGAGTGTGTGCGTGTGTGTAGAGTTAATATGAATGTATGTGCATGTTATGTGTGTGTGTGAGCAAATTAAGTGTGTGCATGTGTGCTTGCCGTGCGGAAGTAGAGAGAACAGTCTATGGGGTGGCTGGAGTCTTTAAAAATTTTCTGGGCCTTCCTTTCACACCGCCTGATATAGAGGTCCTGGGTGGCAGGGAGCTCAACACCAGTGATGTTCTGGGCTGTCCACACCACCCTTTGTAGTGCCATGTGGTCGACGTCGGTGCAGTTGCCATACCAAGCAGTGATGCAGCCAGTCAAGATGCTCTCAATAGTACAGCTGTAGAACGTTTTGAGGATTTCAACCTCCTGGGGGGCAAGAGGCTCTGTCGTGCCTTCTTCACGACTGTTTGTGTGTGTGTGGACCATTTGAAGTCCTTAGTGATTTGGACACCGAGGAACTTAAAAGATCTCGACCTGCTACACTGCAGCCCTGTCTCGGGGCGTGCTCGCCCCCCATTTCCTGTAGTCCACGATTAGCTCCTTGGTCTTATTGACGTTGAGGGAAAGGTTAATGGACAACATAGAGAATATAAGAAGTCATGCCATTTATGTTTTGGCTCAGAGTAAATGGTCAGTGGTGGTGAGCTTAGATTTTTCTCTTTATTTTCTGTCTAATCCTCCCGTCTCACAGTGCACTTCTGGACGTACGAGCAAGACTTCCTGTCTCAGTACTGTCAGGTCTGGGTTCGGTTGGAGCTGGATGCCCATCTGTCCCAGCAGGCTTTGCGAGAAGCTCTGGACACGAAGGAGGTGCAGGAGGCCAGAGACCGCCTTGGTCACATCACTCAGCTCTCACAGGTAGACTACCCATAGAGAGTAATGAAATAGATATCAAAGGAGGACAGTATGTGTGTATGAGAGGGAATGAGCCCCCTTGCCTCTCTGTCCCTTTGCCCTGTTTAGAATCTTGAGGTGGTGTGGCGTGAGGCCCGGTGGATGATGGATGTCCTGCAGTGTGTCCGCTCTAAACAGTGGGTGGGGGCGGTGCCTCTGGGCCTGGTCATGGGAGGAGACCCACCTGCCTGCCCAGATGATGAGGAGGATGACAGGCCTACCACCAGAGTCTGGCCCCAGCGCATACTCTCTCAAAATAAAATATCAGGTGACTTGTTAATGTAGTAGATGTAGTTCATTCATTATTCACTGTCTTTGATTGGAGCATTAGAGAGCAGGCAGGGGTGAGAAGAAAATTGTTTTATATTGTGATGCACTTAATTCCTTAGTTTGATATTCAGTCACTTCCTTTGTCTGTTTGATGTAACTAACTCTCCTTTCTGTTGGCCCTCTCCTCTCACTGCCTCTAGAGAGCATTACCTGTACTGTTACAGACGTTGGTGTCAGCAGTGGGATTTCTGAGCCAATATGTATCCCGGGGGTCCATGAAAAGGCTGTGGGTTTAATTGAGGGGGCTAGCAAAGGGGGGTACCCCGTGGACCTCAGTGCCCAACAGCCTGTTGTGGCGTTCAACAGCCTGGACCAGTCAGGAGTTGGGTTCGACAGTGTGGCCCAATCAGAAGTGGTATATCATAACATTATGGCCCAATCAGAAGTGGCAGATCATGACATTGTGAACCTGCCAGCTGCCTACAGTGGAGAACTGGAGTATCCTCACAGTTTTGTCAGTGATGTGATCCCGCCTCTACCAGAGCTGGACATCATCTTCCCCACACTGAGTCTGATAGATGAAGAGAGGGAGGAGGACCCTGTACCTGGGAGGATGGATATGTTTGACAGTTTAAGTCTTGGAGTCGGTGAAAGCGAGGCTTTCTGTGGACTAAACTCTGACTTGAAGAGTGGACCTAAGGGTTGCTCTCTCTCTGATGTGCATCATGATACGAACTCACTGACAGCAGGCCTTAGTTTAGGAGACAGAACCTGTGCAGATACACTGTTCTCAGGTCATTTAGATGGGCTGGCCACATCTGCCTCTCTTCCCATTGTGAGGACCACACCTGCCCAGAGCTGGGATTTACCTACAGAGGACACTATGATACATGCTGGCAACAGTGGGGGCAGCATGCCAGCCAGGAGCCAGGTTGAGTGGGAGAACTCCTCTAACCAGGCATCCTGATGTATCCAGATATTATTAGAACTGAACGTTACACCGAAATACATTGTACTTACTCATCGTGCCTCTCGAAGAATTTGACAACCAATTCTCAACAAATTCTTAATATGCTTTTAGTGCCTTTAACTAACAAACGGTGGGATATTGTGTGGCAAACGGTGGGATATTCATGGTTGTTTCCTCATCACATTATCTTACTCTCTGTAGTTGTTCCAGTGGTGACATAAAGGGCCTGTCTCCAAGAGGCCCGATAGACATGTTCTGTGCTTCTGTACGCGAGATGTCTCCCTGTTGTTTCCTCATCACATTATCTTACTCTCTGTAGTTGTTCCAGTGGTGATATAAAGGGCCTGTCTCCAAGAGGCCCGATAGACATGTTCTGTGCTTCTGTACGAGAGATGTCTCCCTGTTGCAACTTGCATTCAACTGAATTGATGTATGATTGTCTATATCCACAACTGCTATTCTCTTTTGTTCAATGTAAAATACTCTTCACCGTATTGTACTCTATTAACCTGTTGCACTTGTGTCCTTTGAACACACAACTAGCTAGTCTACAGTAAAATCAGTTGAATGGTTTATCTTTATGAAATGACCAAATAAAAATATTTTCAGCTGTATTTGTGTTGTTCCACATTTTATTTCTAAGAAAAAAGTTTGTTGTATTTTTTTTTTCCATGATCCTTTTCAGAAACGGGTGTGTATTTGAGAAGGTTACACAGGCCAACTGGGTTTAAAGGTGAGGATATGTGTGAGGATATCAATTCAAAATGCCAATATTACAGGTCCAATGCAGTTGTTTTTATCTTCTGGGTAACAATTAAGTACCTTACTTTGATTTTTTTTCAATTAAAATAGTCAAAAAATAACCCCCAACCGCAGGACTATACACTGAGTGTACAAAACATTAAGAACACCTGCTCTTTCCATGACATGCTGACCAGCTGAATCCAGGTGAAAGCTATGATCCATTATTGAGGTCACTTGTTAAATCCACTTCAATCAGTGTAGATGATGGCGAGGAGACAGGTTACAAAAGGATGTTTAAGCCTTGAGACAATTGAGACATGAATTTTGTATTTGTGCCATTCAGAGGGGAATGGGAAATTCAAAAAATGTAAGGGCCTTTGAACTGGGTAGGGTAATAGGTGCCAGGCCACCAGTTTGTGTCAAGAACTGCAACCCTGCTGGTTTTTGACGCTCAGCAGTTTCCCTTGTGTATCAAGAATGGTCCACCACCCAAAGGACATCCAGCTAACTGAAACACAACTGTGGGAAGCATTGGAGACAACATGGGCCAGCATCCCGGGAGAACGCTTTCAACCCCTTGTAGAGTCCATGCCCCGATGAATTGAGGCTGTTCTGGGGTAGGCCAACAGTTCCCTTGAAGTGCCATAGGCCTATTTGAAGTCCCCATCTTGTGACTGTCGAATTTGTATAGCGCCTCACAATCATCACACATAACATAGCCGGCACTGCTATCATCCTCTTTTACCACTTCACAAAATCTTTACAAACGGTTACTTTTCTGTCCCTCTCCATTTCACAGCTTTTCTTTTATTGAATTAAACTCTGACATTGTCCCTTTTGCCTCCATGGATCGACTTTAAAATGTGCTGCCTGTTCCCAAAAGCATTTGGCGATTGGCGTGTAGGATATTGGGCGCGTGTACTGTTAGGCCCTAAACATTCAATGTAGCCTATAGATATAAATTGCAATATAATTATACATTTATGGATTTTTTAAGGTACTGTTTTCTCTTTATTCAAATCGACTAAATCTGCCCGCCCTACATATATAACCTCGGGGACCGCGGGTTATGAGTCAACCACAGGAGGGTGGTGGAACCTTAATCGGGGAGGACGGGCTCTGGGTAATGGCTGGAGAGGAATAGTTGAAAGGGTATCAAACACATGGTTTATATGTATTTGATGCGATTCCATTTGTTCCGTTATAATGAGCCATCCTCCCATCAGCAGCCCCCACTGGAGTCAACCCGCGAAGTACTAGTATGCTCATTTTCAGTTTGGCAGAGTGCAATTATTTATGACATGTTTATAACCTTAACATCAAAACAAAAACAGTTATGTCACTGATTTGACCTTGTGCTTTGAGGTGGGTGAGCTTCCTGTTTAACGCTTGCTCTGCACCCCACTATGATCTCACATAAATGAAGCGATGTGATTTTGGTTTGTCTGCAAGTGTCTAAGTAATAATAGTTTTGTCAGACCAAGAAATAAACACGTCAGGACAAAGCTGTCCCAGTTTATATGACGTCCCACACTTTCCGAATTCACCCTATATGCGAATATCAAAATGTAAGCATAAACGTCAAATTGACAGTGTAGGATCAAAGAACGGACCACAGGTAGGTTTACAGTGTCAGTTAGTCAGCGCAGACTGTCTGGTCGCGTGTGCGCATTATCACAATGACATCATGGTCTGACTCTGCAGCATTGCATCGAAGATAGGGCATGTAAACGGGTGCAAAGAAAAAGGGCATGGATACAAATATATTTAATTTCTCAATAAAAAAGACTATCATAAGAATAAGGAAGCGCTGGTAATATACGCAAGTAACGCAACCGAAGACAGGACCCTCTTATTCCAGTGCATATTAAGGTATTCCACGGATAATCCATAGTTCCGCCGTGTTCGCCATGGCTAACTCATGTGGGACAGTGGAGATGGCGTCATTGGAATGTGCTGCCTCGAATCTGGGTGAGAGACTATTGAAACAATAATAGCCTACTGTTGTTGTTGCTAGCAGGTAGATTTTCCATTGCGCATCAAAAAAGATGGCATTTGTATAGCTTCTTTTTTTTACAGCTTCCACCGAAAATGAACAGCATCACTCAGAAATCTGTAATGTAGGCTAACTACATTTCTCAGCCCCCAACCATTATAAATATAATCGACCTGCATATTATATAGGTGATCATAGGAAAACAGAAGGTCTATGTCAGATAGTAATTTCAAGGTAGGTTACACTTTTAGATTGGTTAGGTCAGTATAAATGACTGTCATTTGTGTCACAGCATGTGAAGCATCACCGGAGCCTGACAGTGGGGCGCTGAGGATGGTACTGGTGGGGAAGACAGGCGCAGGGAGAAGCTCTTCTGGTAACACCATCCTAGGGAGGCAGGCATTCCGGGTGGACATCTCTTCATGTTCTGTAACTGGTCAGTGTGACAGACAGAGTGGAACTGTGGCTGGGAGGAACCTCACTGTGGTCGACACCCCAGGGTTCTTCGACACGCGCCTCTCCCCTCAGGAGGTGACGGCTGAGGCAGGACGCTGTGTGGTGCTGTCCGCCCCTGGCCCCCACTCCTTCCTGGTGACCCTTCAGCCTGGCAGGTTCACTCAGGAGGAGCGGGATGCCCTGGAGTGGGTCACGGCCACTTTTGGACCAGGAGCCCTCAGATACACAGTAGTACTGTTCACCTGGGGTGACCAGCTACAGGGAAAAAACATGGAAGACTTCCTGAAGGAGAGCCAAGAGCTCCAGGAGTTTGTGAGTAGATGTCAGGGGGGCTACCATGTCTTCAACAACAGCAACAAGATAACAGACTGCACTCAGGTCACAGAGCTCCTGGAGAAGATAGACAAGATGGTGGCGCAGAACGGAGGTGGCTGTTACACCAACCTGATGTACCATGAGGCAGAGAGAGCCATCAGAGAAGTGCAGGAAGGAATTCTGGGAGAGAGAAGGATGACTCCATTGAAGCAGGAGGAGGATGGGGTGAAGACAGGGCCAGAGCCTCAGGGACCGGAGGCAGAGAGAATGAGAAGGAGGGAAGAGGAGGAGAGGAGAAGAGAGGAAGAGGCAGCCAGAAAGAAGGCAGAGAAGTTGTTCTGGTGTGAGCTGGTGTCTGCCCTGGGGAAGGGGGCGGCAGAGGGAGCTGGAGTAACAAGCAAAGGGAAAGGGAAAGCAGTGAAAAAGGTTAAGGCGATAGAGAGGGCAGCAGCTTTGGCTACCACACCGCTGTCAATCACATCAGCTGCCAAAGTGGTGGGAGGAGCTGTGAGAGAGGGAAGTAAAGTGCTTTACAAACACCGCAAAACTCTCCTACACTGACGGGGACTTTTAATATCCACTATTATTCACTGTATGGTGCTGGGTTATCAGGTAGAAGATGAGGGTCTTAAATAACCCATGTATTTTTTCTGTCTATGAAGTGCAAATTAGTTTCACACACTTATTTATCACTCAACTGTGTTCCCTGAAAAATCCTCACAATGACTTCATAAGGCAGGCTTGCTAAAGAGCCCCGATGCACTTTCTTCCATTGACAGTCATAGTTGATGAAGCTATTAATGCACTAACACACGGAGGTAAATGATCAGAAAGTGAATAAGAGTTGACAGTTGAATACTCAATAGAAAAGTAAGTGTGCTGTGAATTTTTGAATGGTGTGAATCAATTGTGCGTGTGGTTTTGAGTGGTGTGAATCACTTGTGTGTGTGTGTGTGGTTTTGAGTGGTGTGAATCACTTGTGTGTGTGTGGTTTTGAGTGGTGTGAATCACTTGTGTGTGTGTGTGGTTTTGAGTGGTGTGAATCACTTGTGTGTGTGTGTGGTTTTGAGTGGTGTGAATCACTTGTGTGTGTGTGGTTTTGAGTGGTGTGAATCACTTGTGTGTGTGGTTTTGAATGGTGTGGATCGCTAGTGTGAGTATGCAGGAGTAAACATCCTGGTGTGATGAAACAATTTAAAGTAATCAACACGAAGAACCTGATGAACCAGTAAAGATACATTTTACTGACCTGATTTACAAATTATGAAGGTTCTTTGTATTAAAATGTTGATCATTACAACATGGGCACCACAGTTGTAAAAGTTTGGCACACATATACACATTTAGTAGTACCAAGACACTTAGTGTAAGTACCTTTCCATTTTGTTGAAGCATTAATCTGCCTTTGCCATTGTAATCCTGGTCCCAAAATGCTGTCAATAAATGTTGAGATATGAATGAACTCTAGTTAGTGAGAAATAACTCATCAAATACAAAATATATTTTGTTTGAACTGTGACATCACACAAATGTGTATTCGTTCTGCTTAATGAAATGCATTAATATTAAAGGAATGGAAATGACTGGTAAAAATCAAAGTACAGAATACAACGTATTTAAGAAGAACCTTGGTTCAGTCAAGAAGTGGACGGATATAAGAGTTACATACATGACTGCGTTCTGTATGGCATCTCCATGGACGTATTATCAGAAAGGGAAGAACATAGCACAACTCTTGACACGGATGGCAAATATCACCCAGAGCAGCCTAAATACATGACTTCCAATGAACTCTGCTTGGTGAAACAATGGAAGCCTTGAAGGTTGGTCACTGTTATATGTAGAAATTGTGAAAAGACAGGAAAGCAGAACAAATGTCTCACATATATATACAATGTTTACACCATTCTGATGTAATAAGACATTCAATATGCCATTTACTAGAAAAGGACAAATAAGGCACAAACTCCATTGGACTAATTCAAGCGGGACAATATCTGCCTCCATGAAAGAAAAAGTATAATAAAAATAAAAAATCCCACAGTATTCAATTTACTCAATTCCCATTAACATTCAGTTCCACACACTCATGCACAAAAACATAGGACAATCGTTCTTTGGTCATTTTAGTCTAGGGAAAAGCACACCAACAAACACACCAGGTACCAACAACACGACGGTTGCCCTCTGGGTACAGTATATACCCCCCAGGGTATACAGGGGGTACTGTGACACTGCAGACTGTAGTCCATTACTAAGTATTATTGGTGGGCAGAGGTGCTTTCAGTTACTAAACTGCTCAACTGTTGCTTAAAACAGCACTGACTCTCTTTAGATGGGCATGGGCAGGGACATCTTTCCACTTCCTCTGAGCACTGGAGAGGGACAAAGGCAAAGAGGGAAAGGGAAATGGGATGAAATATGTACTAGAAGTACAATACAAAGTCAAAATCCCTCCCTGGCTCATACTTACCCCTGGTAACGTAAAGGTAGAAGAAGTCACAGTAGAAAATCGTCTGCACCACACCGGACACCACAGCAATCTGGTCAAAGAAGCCCTCGGTGTGGTAGCGCCACACCCAGTTGGCCAGGTACAAGGCTCGGTAGAGACCCAGGAAGAACAGGTAGTGGGTGGTGATGGACTCTGCCTCGCCGGTCTTGGTGATCATGAAGAGCTGGGGCAAGATGGCCACTGACTCCAGGTAGATGGAGAAGGTCCACAGGATCTGTGCACCAAAGATATGCATTCAATCAAGTATAAGGTCTGGCATGCTCATGTACCAACACATCAAGTATGAGGTCTGACATGCTCATGTACAAACACATCAAGTATGATGTGCTGTTAAACCATCTCCTCATGCTTAGGGTCATGTATAAAAATGCCCAGTTGGCCATTATTTTGTCAATCATGCCTAGAGGAGCTCTCAATGACTTGAGTAGAGGCTTCCCAAAGGGGGGGTTTAAAGGGTGTGTGTGTGTCTCAGTTGAACACTTATGAGAGATTCTGAAGCGGCGCCTGAGAATCATTTTCCACCACCATCGACAAAACACCAAATGGAAGAAATTATTGTGGAAGAATGGTGTCGCATTCCTCCAATAGAGTTCCAGACACTTGTAGAATCTATGCCAAGGCGCATTTAAGCAGTTCTGGCGGCTCGTGGTGGCCCAACGCCCTGTTAAGACACTTTATGTTGGTGTTTCCTTTATTTTGGCAGTTACCTGTATGTTCAGTATGTATTGAACCTGGCACATTTACCTCCAAGGGGGCAAATGCATAGTTTTCCAGGAAGGAAAGCCCAGCCACTGGCACAAGCAGGAACTCAACACGGAATGAGTCGCTCTCTGAGTCGAAGGTGCTCCTGAAGCGCATGTAGATCAGGTACACAGTGGCATATGCCAAAGCCAGAAACACCACCTGAGCACACAATACAGCAGGAAGGAGTTTAGGTTAGAACACAAATCATTGATTGGTTGGCTTCTTTGTAGGATACTATTGTCTACCTCACCTTCATAACTGTGTTGTAGATGGAGATTACGCTCGTGAACAGGTCCAAGTATCTTGTAGTGAAGACTAATGCAAAAAGCACCTGAGACTTCCCAGAAATACCTACAGAAACAAACAACAGTCATTAATCTCACGTATGGGGCAGCAGGTAGCCTAGTGGTTAGAGCGTTGAGCCAGTAACTGAAAGGTTGCTAGATGACAAGGTAAACAATCTGTTGTTCTGCCCCTGAACAAGGCAGTTAACCCACTGTTCCTAGGCTGTCAATGTAAATAATAATTTGTTCTTAATTGACTTGCCTAGTTAAATAAAATGTAATAAAAAAATATGGAACAATTTCATTTCATGACCTGGGAATGGCAAAACATCATCAATGCGGATATCTGAGGTAGAAAGCTATGACGACCCTCCCACTCTGTCTGCCGTATTCTCTCTTTGTTCTTGTTTCCTTATTAGGATGCCGGTGGGCGGAGTTGGGAGGGTCGTCATCTACATGGGAAACACCTGGGCCCGTTGTGTCCCAGGATAAATACACCACTTCCCCATTCATGGAAGAGACTCTCTCCATGCAGACAACTGTATAGATTTTTGTTGTGTATCTTGGTGGCTTTTGGTTGTTTGCTTTGGCACATTTCAACACCCTGCATTATCACATTCATGCATGCAAAACACTCACTTACACACACCATTGTATATTGTACTTTGTTTACTTTATTTAATAAATATATGTTTTGTTACTCCTTATCTCCACGTTGTCTCCCTTTTGTTACGGGCTTTGAGCAGGTTCGCGACAAAAGCAGACCAGGGTGCGACCACCAAAGCAAATATGGTTAGCTTGAACTCTTTGCCACGTAACATTCTTGTGCGTCGAAGTGGACTAGTCAAATTGATTTACTCTCTAACCACAACATATTGCAATGTAATGTAACCAATTATAACCGAGGAGCGTTGTTACATTGTTGTAACAAAATAACTGTTGAGTGCTCCACGAGTGCTACATGATGTGAGCGTTGCAGACCAGTACTAGGAGTGTGAGGTCAACTTCCCAATTGAGATGGACTCATGGATTCCTTTTCACTGTGTCAGCTTGCCTGGCTACCACGGATGTTAGTTTTTTTTCTGAGAAATGAACTATGCCTATTTAGCGAACAAGAACAAGTCGTCAGGCAATGTGTCCCCAAGTTTGTTAAACAGAGTTTAGGCCAATGAATGAGCAAGTCAATAAATCATTAACAGCAAGACTTCCCTGTAAACAACTGCATATCAAATAATCCCACTGTCAACATACCAGCACAGGATTTGGACCTCCGTATCTTCATAAATAGAATGATGATAGCAACGAGATGTGACACGTCACCGGCTAGACGGAAGATATTCATAGTGCTGTTTTGGTATTCCAAAAAGAAAGAGTCGAAATATTGGTACAAATCTGTAAGAATGAGGCCTCCAAGTAGTCTTCAGGCGAAGTCAAAACAATAACGTATGTAAAATGAGACTCCCCTAAAAAAAATAACTCCAATGTTCCCAAATGTTATGTCCTCTTGTTCTTTGGAAATCACTATAAATGCTCATAAACGTTCATTATAGATATTCTGCATAGGGATTCCTCTGCAGCACTTTCCGCAAAGGGCTGGGAAAGTTGGTCAGACCTGTAGCGGTGACGTGGCTGCCAGTTTCTGCAAAATCCGTATTGCCTCTGGAGCTCAAATTACAGACTGGGACGTGAAAGCCTGAGCATGTCACTGAAGTGGGCTGTCTTTAAGACATAGTCCGTATATGACCTTCTTCAACAGCAGATGGAGACAAATAGCAGTAAGTAAACAGTTCATTTTACAGGACTATCTCTCGATATAAAACGACATTATTATGTAGTATTGGTTGTGGCCAATAACTCCATCATTATCCATCCCCATAGACTCATGATTGTAGGCCTAAATGCTTGGGAAATTCATGTTTACATCAGGTACCCCGTCTGCTTCAATGAAAGTAGTTCATTCAATGAAAGTAGTTCATACTTTAAAGTGTTGGCTGCGGTTACCATTATGTTTTTGGCTTAATAGTCTTGTTCACCAGTTAAGAAGAAGCCTGGCATATAGTTTAACCTACTGTGTCCTAACTAGGGTTGCAAAGGGTCAGAAACCGGGTAAATTTCAGGATTTTTTTCCAAAATTTTCCATGGGAATTTTGCTTAAATTCATCAAAAAAGTTAGCTTATAACAGTGAACCTTTTTTTGTGGGATACACATAAGGCAATTCTAGGTCTTGTGGCATATTTTGGTTAAACTATCCCCAATTCAATGGAATTGCAACCCTCTGCATGCACAGTGCATTATTCCATCACATGTGCAGTGTATTCTTCCATCACATGTACAGCTGATTCTCAAGATCTTGCACACTAATGAGATGCTATTGAGCCCACACAACTACACTGTCTGAGCCAAGGACTACATGCTTTCTGGTAAGTTTTCATTACAATAATGGGTGAGGTGAATATATTTTATGACATACATTATTTTTTGTTAACTAGTAAGTAATAGCCTACAGCAAAGTGTGTTTAAATCATGTTTAACTTGTTAAAAAATTTTGCTAGTTATTTTTTTCTTTCATGTGGGGTTTAGCTTGCTAACTGAGGAGTGTTATTTCACCTGTTTCCATACATGTTTCATTTTAAAACATTTATCTTAAAAAGGAGTTGTTTAATCTAACTGATTTTCTAATCTTTACAGGAAAATGCCACGGGCACTATCTGATGTGTGGAGACATTTTACTGCAGCTAATGTAGAAGGGAAAGTTGTGTATATTTGCAAATACTGTGCCAAATCATATGTGAAGGATGCAACAAAGATGCAGAATCATCTGGCCAAGTGCATAAAGTTCCCTCAGCGCTCACAACAAGCAACCTCTGACAAAAGTCCCTCTACTTCTATTTGAGGTGAAAATTGTGAATCAGACACCTTATCGATAGCAACAGCTCATGGTCCTCCTGGAATCCCAAGTTTTTTTGACTCAATGGAGGAACGTGTCAGAGAAATGCTGATGAATGTCTTGTTCGAGCTGTGTACACAACTGGTTCACCTCTGATGCTCACAGGCAATGTGTATTGGAAGAGATTTCTGAATGTTCTTTGCCAAGCATACACCCCTCCAACCAGACATGCTTTATCTACTCATTTGCAGGATGCAGAGTTCAACAGAGTTCAAGTGAAGGTCAAGCAAATCAAAGATAAAGCAGACTGTATTGCAATCATCTCTGATGGGTGGTCGAATGTTCTTGGGCAAGGAATAATTAACTACATCATCTCCCCCCCTCAACCAGTATTCTACAAGAGCACAGACACAAGGGACAAGAGACACACCGGTTTCTACATTTCAGATGAGCTGAAGGCAGTCATCAATGACCTTAGACAACAGAAGGTATTTGCACTGGTGACAGACAATGCTGCGAACATGAAGGCTGCTTGGTCTAAAGTGGAGGAGTCCTACCCTCACATTACACCCATTGGCTGTGCTGCTCATGCATTGAATCTGTTCCTCAAGGACATCATGGCACTGAAAACAATGGATACACTACAAGAGAGCCAAGGAAATGGTTAGGTATGTGAAGAGTCATCAAGTTATAGCAGCAATCTACCAGGAGAACGCTACCTGCCCCAATGCATAGTGACAACTGTAACGTTTGGTGGAGGAGGAATAATGGTCTGGGGCTGTTCTTCATGGTTCGGGCTAGTCCTCTAAGTTCCAGTGAAGGGAGATATTAACGCTACAGCATACAGTGACATTCTAGATGTTTCTGTGCTTCAAAATTTGTGGCAACAACCTTTCCTGTTTCAGCACGACTAAGCCCCCCATGCATAAAGTGAGGTCCATACAGAAATGGTTTGTCATGAACGGTGTGGACGAACTTGACTGGCCTTGTTCAATTTCTATACAAAACACACAGTTTGCAGAGTCCTGACAATGTTTCACCTTTTCTTTTGAGCTTCCAACTGTTTATGACACATAATGACAAGTGAGAGCTCATCATTTTGTTTCCATGTTTTGTGTAGTGCTTTGAACTACTCACTATCTCCACCTCCCTGGTTCAACTCTTCATCCCTCTATATTTATCTCCTCCACCTCCCTGCCTACCCTACAATCCTCTTAAATATCTGAATCATCGTCAAAACTAATCACCACCCTCTTCTTGCTTGGCACCCCTCACCCTCCCTTCCTGGTCCCCTGCGCCTACATTATTGTTCCTGTGTCCAGCAGTGTGATCATAATCCACTCCCTCTGTCTCTCCGTCTGTCGCAAGTCATTGCCCTCCATCGTTCCCCTGTACCGAGTGGAAAAACTTCTCCTGAGGATCTCAGTGCTAAGTCCTGAAGTAATAGCAGAGCAAAAACATGTCTGTCCATTTCAAAGGGACAATTGTGAGTGTATAGTTAGTTGTGTGTTCTAGGGTCTATATCGTCATATAGGCAGTATTCTTCAATGACATTACTTATTTGCCAAATATGTTGTTCTGGTATTACTGAGTTATTACCTCATTATGTTTGTTGTAAAGATATACATTGAGCATACAGTATATGACCTGTTCATAAACAATGGTCCTATTACAAGTATGAAGGGATCAACATTAGAGATAATATAAAGGTATATGAAGGGATCAACATTAGAGATAATATAAAGGTATATGAAGGGATCAACATTAGAGATAATATAAAGGTATATGAAGGGATCAACATTAGAGATAATATAAAGGTATATGAAGGGATCAACATTAGAGATAATATAAAGGTATATGAAGGGATCAACATTAGAGATAATATAAAGGTATATGAAGGGATCAACATTAGAGATAATATAAAGGTATATGAAGGGATCAACATTAGAGATAATATAAAGGTATATGAAGGGATTAACATTAGAGATAATATAAAGGTATATGAAAGGATCAACATTAGAGATAATATAAAGGTATATGAAGGGATCAACATTAGAGATAAAAGTATATGAAGGGATCAACATTAGAGAGAATATAAAAGTATATGAAAAGATTAACATCAGAGATAATATAAAGGTATATGAAAATATCAATGTTAGATATAATATAAAGGTATATGAAAGGATCAACATTAGAGATAATATGAAGGGATCAACATTAGAGATAATATAAAAGTATATGAAAAGATCAACATTAGAGATAATTTAAAGGTATATCTAATGCTAATCTATAAAAAAAGGAAAACCACTTTAAATTGATTTAGATGTGACTTTTTCACCATTATACACCTGTCATGGTCTCTGGCTGCCAGGAGAACAGTATAAAGGGTCAGACAGACAGGCTACAGTAGAATCTGAGTAGAAGATGACCACAAGATGACTCCTCTGTGTGTGTGTATTATTAGCCAGTAATCAGCCCTGGATGTCAGATTAGTCCCCATAACCTTTTGATAGGCACACCTTCCTTCATTACAGTGTACAGGTCAGCTGAGTCAGTGGCCAGCTACATGTCATGAGGAATATTTTGTATCTGGATTTCATTAACACACCTCAAATGCTCATACTATAGTACCTTTTCTCCAAGCTCCTTTTGCCCCGCAACATCCATTCTCCATCTCTCCTCAGCCACTCATCAGTCTCTTCTTGGTACCTATGTCAGTCCACCCCCTCACTACTCTTCTATGAGCCTGTCATATGGACAGATATACTCCCACCTTCCTATTGAGGAGGAGAGCGCATTGAAAAGAAGCCCCCTCTGCTCTATAATTTAGGAGCAGAGAAAAGGGAGAGCGAAGATTGTAAAAGGAAATGGTTTCCATAGAAACAATTGTGCTGCATCCATACCCAAGATCAGGAATACTGCACTGGCATACGTTTCTGGGTTGTTTCCATTTAGGTTAATTATCTGCAATTTATTTTCAATATAACAGCAAAAACATGTCAAGTTATGATGAGAGTTCAGTGCAACTTCAGATTTCACACGGACCATTAGGTCACATCTACGGATGAAGGTCAGACAAATCCCATATACACTGTTCTCGTAAATATCTCTTCTCATAAATATGGTGCAAAATCAAGAGAAAAAGAGAACATCTTTACAATCCTACACTTTATAAAGTGTCCTGTTATGTGAAGGACTGAAGATTACCACACCAAGTGCACTAGGTCTGGCAGAGTGCCTTAGGGGAGTGTATGACTGTGGTTGGAGACTCACATGCATTGACAGTGAGACTGACTGCACTGGCAGAGATAGTGGGCTGGAAACCAGCCTGAGAGCCACTGTGAGTGGGTAAAGATTTCAAGGAACGGAAATGATGGTTTATTCTATACAGAGTTCAGTACGCAAAATTCAGTCCAAGTGACTTGGTAGAGTATTAACAAGGTTATAACAACTTTGATACCCATTCTTACAACTACTTCATGTTCATCTCACCACAATTATTCCAATGAGACATAGATTTGAGATGCAGTCAACCAGTAAAATGAGAAGGGAACGCATCATTTAACGCCTACACATATACATAAAGACGTGAGGGAGACATAATCAAACTGACAAGCACCCCCTCGAACCCACACACTTTGCACAGAGTAAATTGGCACAGCATTTGGAGACTCCAGTGCACGAGTCTGTGGAGGAGAGCGAGCACCGACCGGATTACAGGAGACAGTTAGAAGGCAGCAGAGGACAACAAAGGATTCAAAAACAAAAGGGGGAAAAAACTATAAAGATATGCAAAAATGTGTGATTAATGTTAAAGGAATAAGAGAGTGGAAACAGAACAGGATAGAACTATTGCCGAAAGGCAAGGCGTACAACAGAGACTCCTGGGGTTACACATCCTTCCTTCCAAAGAGTGCGTGGACTATTCAGAATTGAGGTTACAATTGGATCAGAAGTGGATCTAAACAACAAGCAAGCTGCACAACAGAATAACTTGTTGTCTTTAAGGTGAGTAAGCCTGGCCTAATTGATTATCCTAAATCATAACCTAAAATGCGTAAAGGTCCCCAGTGTCCAATACACATTAGAATGTCAAGACGTTTGTGGTGGGAAACAGGACTCACAGACTTCACCAAGTGAAAATGCATTACCATTCATTTTCACAGTCTTTAAAAATGTATTTTCAAAAAGACGATCCACAAATAATGAAGGCTTGTTCTGAAACCAGTGAGAATCAAATGCCTCTTCTATTTCATGGTTACTGGACCAGCTGTCCGGTCTCACCTGGGTATGCTACTATTGGTAAGATGCGTAACCTTGGTTTAACTGAGATTTTTTTTTAAACGGGTTAATAATGACCAAGGATACATTTAAACTGGTCAGAGCAACACTTGAATTTATAATAGTGAACTTTATTATTTGGATATCTCCTACTAAGTATTTGACAATAATATCTGCTCAAGACATTTGCATAAGACACTGACACACTACCATTCCCCATTAAAGTTTGTCCTTCCATCAATCTAGAGCTCAATGAGGCACTGCGTCACCCAGTCCATGATCATACATGGCAAGGAAACTGCTGTGTAGGGATATAGAGCAAACAGCTACTTTATTAAACAGTTCAATCTTATTTCAACTCTAAGGCCAGGAATCAGTCATAGTCACCTGCTGTTATGACAGTAAGACCTGCTCCTCTCTAGGCTCATTTAGTCTGTGTTCGAGGTAATCGCAATGTTTTGTTCACAAACTGAGAGCGAATTAACCCAGGGTTTACAGACCCATTCACAATAATGGATGACATCCCAAATGTCAAAGCTACAGTAAATGTGTACAGAGGAAAATGTCGATAAAGGATGGATCTGTCGAGTAGCCTACAGCACACCAGAGCAATAAACAGCAGACAGGGACAGATATATAAATAAACAGGAGACGGGGACAGAGAGGGATATATAAATAAACAGGAGACGGGGACAGAGAGGGATATATAAATAAACAGGAGACGGGGACAGAGATGGATATATATATAAACAGGAGACGGGGACAGGGAGGGATATATAAATAAACAGGAGACGGGACAGAGAGGGATATATAAATAAACAGGAGACGGGGACAGAGAGGGATATATAAATAAACAGGAGACGGGGACAGAGAGGGATATATAAATAAACAGGAGACGGGGACAGAGAGGGATATATAAATAAACAGGAGACGGGGACAGGGAGGGATATATAAATAAACAGGAGACGGGGACAGAGAGGGATATATAAATAAACAGGAGACGGGGACAGAGAGGGATATATAAATAAACAGGAGACGGGGACAGAGAGGGATATATAAATAAACAGGAGACGGGGACAGAGAGGAACAGGAGACGGGGATATATAAATAAACAGGAGACGGGGACAGGGAGGGATATATAAATAAACAGGAGACGGGGACAGAGAGGGATATATAAATAAACAGGAGACGGGGACAGGGAGGGATATATAAATAAACAGGAGACGGGGACAGAGAGGGATATATAAATAAACAGGAGACGGGGACAGGGAGGGATATATAAATAAACAGGAGACGGGGACAGAGAGGGATATATAAATAAACAGGAGACGGGGACAGAGAGGGATATATAAATAAACAGGAGACGGGGACAGAGATGGATATATAAATAAACAGGAGACGGGGACAGAGAGGGATATATAAATAAACAGGAGACGGGGACAGGGAGGGATATATAAATAAACAGGAGACGGGGACAGAGAGGGATATATAAATAAACAGGAGACGGGGACAGAGAGGGATATATAAATAAACAGGAGACAGGGACAGAGAGGGATATATAAATAAACAGGAGACGGGGACAGAGAGGGATATATAAATAAACAGGAGACAGGGACAGAGAGGGATATATAAATAAACAGGAGACGGAGACAGAGAGGGATATATATATAAACAGGAGACGGGGACAGAGAGGGATATATAAATAAACAGGAGACGGGGACAGAGAGGGATATATAAATAAACAGGAGACGGGGACAGAGAGGGATATATAAATAAACAGGAGACGGGGACAGAGAGGGATATATAAATAAACAGGAGACGGGAACAGAGAGGGATATATAAATAAACAGGAGACGGGGACAGAGAGGGATATATATATAAACAGGAGACGGGGACAGAGAGGGATATATATATAAACAGGAGACTGGGACAGAGAGGGATATATAAATAAACAGGAGACGGGGACAGAGAGGGATATATAAATAAACAGGAGACGGGGACAGAGAGGGATATATAAATAAACAGGAGACGGGGACAGAGAGGGATATATAAATAAACAGGAGACAGGGACAGAGAGGGATATATATATAAACAGGAGACGGGGACAGAGAGGGATATATAAATAAACAGGAGACGGGGACAGAGAGGGATATATAAATAAACAGGAGACAGGGACAGAGAGGGATATATAAATAAACAGGAGACGGGGACAGAGAGGGATATATAAATAAACAGGAGACAGGGACAGAGAGGGATATATAAATAAACAGGAGACGGGGACAGAGAGGGATATATAAATAAACAGGAGACGGGGACAGAGAGGGATATATAAATAAACAGGAGACAGGGACAGAGAGGGATATATAAATAAACAGGAGACGGGGACAGAGAGGGATATATAAATAAACAGGAGACGGGGACAGAGAGGGATACATAAATAAACAGGAGACGGGGACAGGGAGGGATATATAAATAAACAGGAGACGGGGACAGAGAGGGATATATAAATAAACAGGAGACGGGGACAGGGAGGGATATATAAATAAACAGGAGACGGGGACAGAGAGGGATATATAAATAAACAGGAGACGGGGACAGGGAGGGATATATAAATAAACAGGAGACGGGGACAGAGAGGGATATATAAATAAACAGCAGACAGGGACAGATATATAAATAAACAGGAGACGGGGACAGAGAGGGATATATAAATAAACAGGAGACGGGGACAGGGAGGGATATATAAATAAACAGGAGACGGGGACAGAGAGGGATATATAAATAAACAGGAGACGGGGACAGAGAGGGATATATAAATAAACAGGAGACGGGGACAGGGAGGGATATATAAATAAACAGGAGACGGGGACAGAGAGGGATATATAAATAAACAGGAGACGGGGACAGGGAGGAATATATAAATAAACAGGAGACGGGGACAGAGAGGGATATATAAATAAACAGGAGACGGGGACAGGGAGGGATATATAAATAAACAGGAGACGGGGACAGAGAGGGATATATAAATAAACAGGAGACGGGGACAGAGAGGGATATATAAATAAACAGGAGACGGGGACAGAGATGGATATATAAATAAACAGGAGACGGGGACAGAGAGGGATATATAAATAAACAGGAGACGGGGACAGAGAGGGATATATAAATAAACAGGAGACAGGGACAGAGAGGGATATATAAATAAACAGGAGACGGGGACAGAGAGGGATATATAAATAAACAGGAGACAGGGACAGAGAGGATATATAAATAAACAGGAGACAGGGACAGAGAGGGATATATAAATAAACAGGAGACGGGGACAGAGAGGGATATATAAATAAACAGGAGACAGGGACAGAGAGGGATATATAAATAAACAGGAGACGGAGACAGAGAGGGATATATAAATAAACAGGAGACGGGGACAGAGAGGGATATATAAATAAACAGGAGACGGGGACAGAGAGGGATATATAAATAAACAGGAGACGGGGACAGAGAGGGATATATAAATAAACAGGAGACGGGGACAGAGAGGGATATATATATAAACAGGAGACGGGGACAGAGAGGGATATATATATAAACAGGAGACGGGGACAGAGAGGGATATATAAATAAACAGGAGACGGGGACAGAGAGGGATATATAAATAAACAGGAGACGGGGACAGAGAGGGATATATAAATAAACAGGAGACGGGGACAGAGAGGGATATATAAATAAACAGGAGACAGGGACAGAGAGGGATATATATATAAACAGGAGACGGGGACAGAGAGGGATATATAAATAAACAGGAGACGGGGACAGAGAGGGATATATAAATAAACAGGAGACGGGGACAGAGAGGGATATATAAATAAACAGGAGACGGGGACAGAGAGGGATATATAAATAAACAGGAGACAGGGACAGAGAGGGATATATAAATAAACAGGAGACAGGGACAGAGAGGGATATATAAATAAACAGGAGACGGGGACAGAGAGGGATATATAAATAAACAGGAGACGGGGACAGAGAGGGATACATAAATAAACAGGAGACGGGGACAGGGAGGGATATATAAATAAACAGGAGACGGGGACAGAGAGGGATATATAAATAAACAGGAGACGGGGACAGGGAGGGATATATAAATAAACAGGAGACGGGGACAGAGAGGGATATATAAATAAACAGGAGACGGGGACAGGGAGGGATATATAAATAAACAGGAGACGGGGACAGAGAGGGATATATAAATAAACAGCAGACAGGGACAGATATATAAATAAACAGGAGACGGGGACAGAGAGGGATATATAAATAAACAGGAGACGGGGACAGGGAGGGATATATAAATAAACAGGAGACGGGGACAGAGAGGGATATATAAATAAACAGGAGACGGGGACAGGGAGGGATATATAAATAAACAGGAGACGGGGACAGAGAGGGATATATAAATAAACAGGAGACGGGGACAGGGAGGGATATATAAATAAACAGGAGACGGGGACAGGGAGGGATATATAAATAAACAGGAGACGGGGACAGAGAGGGATATATAAATAAACAGGAGACGGGGACAGGGAGGGATATATAAATAAACAGGAGACGGGGACAGGGAGGGATATATAAATAAAAGGAGACGGGGACAGAGAGGGATATATAAATAAACAGGAGACGGGGACAGAGAGGGATATATAAATAAACAGGAGACGGGGACAGAGAGGGATATATAAATAAACAGGAGACAGGGACAGAGAGGGATATATAAATAAACAGGAGACGGGGACAGAGAGGGATATATAAATAAACAGGAGACAGGGACAGAGAGGGATATATAAATAAACAGGAGACGGGGACAGAGAGGGATATATAAATAAACAGGAGACGGGGACAGAGAGGGATATATAAATAAACAGGAGACAGGGACAGAGAGGGATATATAAATAAACAGGAGACGGGGACAGAGAGGGATATATAAATAAACAGGAGACGGGGACAGAGAGGGATACATAAATAAACAGGAGACGGGGACAGGGAGGGATATATAAATAAACAGGAGACGGGGACAGAGAGGGATATATAAATAAACAGGAGACGGGGACAGGGAGGGATATATAAATAAACAGGAGACGGGGACAGAGAGGGATATATAAATAAACAGGAGACGGGGACAGGGAGGGATATATAAATAAACAGGAGACGGGGACAGAGAGGGATATATAAATAAACAGCAGACAGGGACAGATATATAAATAAACAGGAGACGGGGACAGAGAGGGATATATAAATAAACAGGAGACGGGGACAGGGAGGGATATATAAATAAACAGGAGATGGGGACAGAGAGGGATATATAAATAAACAGGAGACGGGGACAGAGAGGGATATATAAATAAACAGGAGACGGGGACAGGGAGGGATATATAAATAAACAGGAGACGGGGACAGAGAGGGATATATAAATAAACAGGAGACGGGGACAGGGAGGAATATATAAATAAACAGGAGACGGGGACAGAGAGGGATATATAAATAAACAGGAGACGGGGACAGGGAGGGATATATAAATAAACAGGAGACGGGGACAGAGAGGGATATATAAATAAACAGGAGACGGGGACAGAGAGGGATATATAAATAAACAGGAGACGGGGACAGAGATGGATATATAAATAAACAGGAGACGGGGACAGAGAGGGATATATAAATAAACAGGAGACGGGGACAGAGAGGGATATATAAATAAACAGGAGACAGGGACAGAGAGGGATATATAAATAAACAGGAGACGGGGACAGAGAGGGATATATAAATAAACAGGAGACAGGGACAGAGAGGGATATATAAATAAACAGGAGACAGGGACAGAGAGGGATATATAAATAAACAGGAGACGGGGACAGAGAGGGATATATAAATAAACAGGAGACAGGGACAGAGAGGGATATATAAATAAACAGGAGACGGAGACAGAGAGGGATATATAAATAAACAGGAGACGGGGACAGAGAGGGATATATAAATAAACAGGAGACGGGGACAGAGAGGGATATATAAATAAACAGGAGACGGGGACAGAGAGGGATATATAAATAAACAGGAGACGGGGACAGAGAGGGATATATATATAAACAGGAGACGGGGACAGAGAGGGATATATATATAAACAGGAGACAGGGACAGAGAGGGATATATAAATAAACAGGAGACGGGGACAGAGAGGGATATATAAATAAACAGGAGACGGGGACAGAGAGGGATATATAAATAAACAGGAGACGGGGACAGAGAGGGATATATAAATAAACAGGAGACAGGGACAGAGAGGGATATATATATAAACAGGAGACGGGGACAGAGAGGGATATATAAATAAACAGGAGACGGGGACAGAGAGGGATATATAAATAAACAGGAGACGGGGACAGAGAGGGATATATAAATAAACAGGAGACGGGGACAGAGAGGGATATATAAATAAACAGGAGACAGGGACAGAGAGGGATATATAAATAAACAGGAGACGGGGACAGAGAGGGATATATAAATAAACAGGAGACGGGGACAGAGAGGGATATATAAATAAACAGGAGACAGGGACAGAGAGGGATATATAAATAAACAGGAGACGGGGACAGAGAGGGATATATAAATAAACAGGAGACGGGGACAGAGAGGGATACATAAATAAACAGGAGACGGGGACAGGGAGGGATATATAAATAAACAGGAGACGGGGACAGAGAGGGATATATAAATAAACAGGAGACGGGGACAGGGAGGGATATATAAATAAACAGGAGACGGGGACAGAGAGGGATATATAAATAAACAGGAGACGGGGACAGGGAGGGATATATAAATAAACAGGAGACGGGGACAGAGAGGGATATATAAATAAACAGCAGACAGGGACAGATATATAAATAAACAGGAGACGGGGACAGAGAGGGATATATAAATAAACAGGAGACGGGGACAGGGAGGGATATATAAATAAACAGGAGACGGGGACAGAGAGGGATATATAAATAAACAGGAGACGGGGACAGGGAGGGATATATAAATAAACAGGAGACGGGGACAGAGAGGGATATATAAATAAACAGGAGACGGGGACAGGGAGGGATATATAAATAAACAGGAGACGGGGACAGGGAGGGATATATAAATAAACAGGAGACGGGGACAGAGAGGGATATATAAATAAACAGGAGACGGGGACAGGGAGGGATATATAAATAAACAGGAGACGGGGACAGAGAGGGATATATAAATAAACAGGAGACGGGGACAGGGAGGGATATATAAATAAACAGGAGACGGGGACAGGGAGGGATATATAAATAAAAAGGAGACGGGGACAGAGAGGGATATATAAATAAACAGGAGACGGGGACAGAGAGGGATATATAAATAAACATGAGACGGGGACAGAGAGGGATATATAAATAAACAGGAGACGGGGACAGAGAGGGATATATAAATAAACAGGAGACGGGGACAGAGAGGGATATATAAATAAACAGGAGACGGGGACAGGGAGGGATATATAAATAAACAGGAGACGGGGACAGAGAGGGATATATAAATAAACAGGAGACGGGGACAGGGAGGGATATATATATAAACAGAAGACGGGGACAGAGAGGGATATATAAATAAACAGGAGACGGGGACAGAGAGGGATATATAAATAAACAGGAGACGGGGACAGATATATAAATAAACAGGAGACGGGGACAGGGAGGGATATATATATAAACAGGAGACGGGGACAGAGAGGGATATATAAATAAACAGGAGACGGGGACAGAGAGGGATATATAAATAAACAGGAGACAGGGACAGAGAGGGATATATAAATAAACAGGAGACGGGGACAGAGAGGGATATATAAATAAACAGGAGACGGGGACAGGGAGGGATATATAAATAAACAGGAGACGGGGACAGAGAGGGATATATAAATAAACAGGAGACGGGGACAGAGAGGGATATATAAATAAACAGGAGACGGGGACAGAGAGGGATATATAAATAAACAGGAGACGGGGACAGAGAGGGATATATAAATAAACAGGAGACGGGGACAGAGAGGGATATATAAATAAACAGGAGACGGGGACAGAGAGGGATATATAAATAAACAGGAGACGGGGACAGAGAGGGATATATAAATAAACAGGAGACGGGGACAGAGAGGGATATATAAATAAACAGGAGACGGGGACAGAGAGGGATATATAAATAAACAGGAGACGGGGACAGAGAGGGATATATAAATAAACAGGAGACGTGGACAGAGAGGGATATATAAATAAACAGGAGACGGGGACAGAGAGGGATATATAAATAAACAGGAGACGGGGACAGAGAGGGATATATAAATAAACAGGACACGGGGACAGAGAGGGATATATAAATAAACAGGAGACGGGGACAGAGAGGGATATATAAATAAACAGCAGACAGGGACAGATATATAAATAAACAGGAGACGGGGACAGAGAGGGATATATAAATAAACAGGAGACGGGGACAGAGAGGGATATATAAATAAACAGGAGACGGGGACAGAGATGGATATATATATAAACAGGAGACGGGGACAAAGATGGATATATAAATAAACAGGAGACGGGGACAGAGAGGGATATATAAATAAACAGGAGACGGGGACAGAGAGGGATATATAAATAAACAGGAGACGGGGACAGAGATGGATATATATATAAACAGGAGACGGGGACAGAGATGGATATATAAATAAACAGGAGACGGGGACAGAGAGGGATATATAAATAAACAGGAGACGGGGACAGAGAGGGATATATAAATAAACAGGAGACGGGGACAGAGAGGGATATATAAATAAACAGCAGACAGGGACAGATATATAAATAAACAGGAGACGGGGACAGAGAGGGATATATAAATAAACAGGAGACGGGGACAGAGAGGGATATATAAATAAACAGGAGACGGGGACAGAGAGGGATATATAAATAAACAGGAGACGGGGACAGAGAGGGATATATAAATAAACAGGAGACGGGGACAGAGAGGGATATATAAATAAACAGGAGACGGGGACAGAGAGGGATATATAAATAAACAGGAGACGGGGACAGAGAGGGATATATAAATAAACAGGAGACGGGGACAGAGAGGGATATATAAATAAACAGCAGACAGGGACAGATATATAAATAAACAGGAGACGGGGACAGAGAGGGATATATAAATAAACAGGAGACGGGGACAGAGAGGGATATATAAATAAACAGGAGACGGGGACAGAGAGGGATATATAAATAAACAGGAGACGGGGACAGAGAGGGATATATAAATAAACAGGAGACGGGGACAGGGAGGGATATATAAATAAACAGGAGACGGGGACAGAGAGGGATATATAAATAAACAGGAGACGGGGACAGAGAGGGATATATAAATAAACAGGAGACAGGGACAGAGAGGGATATATAAATAAACAGGAGACGGGGACAGAGAGGGATATATAAATAAACAGGAGACGGGGACAGAGAGGATACATAAATAAACAGGAGACGGGGACAGGGAGGGATATATAAATAAACAGGAGACGGGGACAGAGAGGGATATATAAATAAACAGGAGACGGGGACAGGGAGGGATATATAAATAAACAGGAGACGGGGACAGAGAGGGATATATAAATAAACAGGAGACGGGGACAGGGAGGGATATATAAATAAACAGGAGACGGGGACAGAGAGGGATATATAAATAAACAGCAGACAGGGACAGATATATAAATAAACAGGAGACGGGGACAAAGAGGGATATATAAATAAACAGGAGACGGGGACAGGGAGGGATATATAAATAAACAGGAGACGGGGACAGAGAGGGATATATAAATAAACAGGAGACGGGGACAGGGAGGGATATATAAATAAACAGGAGATGGGGACAGAGAGGGATATATAAATAAACAGGAGACGGGGACAGGGAGGGATATATAAATAAACAGGAGACGGGGACAGGGAGGGATATATAAATAAACAGGAGACGGGGACAGAGAGGGATATATAAATAAACAGGAGACGGGGACAGGGAGGGATATATAAATAAACAGGAGACGGGGACAGAGAGGGATATATAAATAAACAGGAGACGGGGACAGAGGGATATATATATAAACAGGAGACGGGGACAGGGAGGGATATATAAATAAACAGGAGACGGGGACAGAGAGGGATATATAAATAAACAGGAGACGGGGACAGAGAGGGATATATAAATAAACAGGAGACGGGGACAGAGAGGGATATATAAATAAACAGGAGACGGGGACAGAGAGGGATATATAAATAAACAGGAGACGGGGACAGAGAGGGATATATAAATAAACAGGAGACGGGGACAGGGAGGGATATATAAATAAACAGGAGACGGGGACAGAGAGGGATATATAAATAAACAGGAGACGGGGACAGAGAGGGATATATAAATAAACAGGAGACGGGGACAGAGAGGGATATATAAATAAACAGGAGACGGGGACAGAGAGGGATATATAAATAAACAGGAGACGGGGACAGAGAGGGATATATAAATAAACAGCAGACAGGGACAGATATATAAATAAACAGGAGACGGGGACAGAGAGGGATATATAAATAAACAGGAGACGGGGACAGAGAGGGATATATAAATAAACAGGAGACGGGGACAGGGAGGGATATATAAATAAACAGCAGACAGGGACAGATATATAAATAAACAGGAGACGGGGACAGAGAGGGATATATAAATAAACAGGAGACGGGGACAGAGAGGGATATATAAATAAACAGGAGACGGGGACAGAGAGGGATATATAAATAAACAGGAGACGGGGACAGAGAGGGATATATAAATAAACAGGAGACGGGGACAGAGAGGGATATATAAATAAACAGGAGACGGGGACAGAGAGGGATATATAAATAAACACAGGGAGCAGAAGCTCGTGAAGGTTGGAGGAAAGTTGATGTTGTAATGAAACAGATAATCCTACAGTTAACTCTGTGTGGCCAGGCGATCCTTACTGGTAAAACCCGCTTGTGATTCTGCATCTGTGTTCTAAAAACTGGGATTTGGCAAACGATGAAACAAGTTATTATTTTTTTCCAAGTACAAAGCCAACACCACCTTACGTTGCCCATATAATTAGAATTGTCAGCACGTTTCTAAAACAACATTTAATCAGGTTCAAATAATAGTACAATAGAAGTAGTAATAAAATTAACCAAGCAGAGAATTCATCCTATTTAGCTGCAAAAAGAATGACTTTGATCTACTTTGCCCTTCATTATCATTATTATGTAACACTTGTTTAAACACACAGCCCTCATTTGAAGCCATGCATGCAATGGTTGAGCTGACTGGGGTTGATCAATCACTACTTAGTAGGGGGCTGTTGTTGACTGACCCTAATTAGGGTACTCTACCCTAGCTGTAAACAGACAGAGAAGGTTCCAGATCGTTCAACATGATTGACACGCAGGGAGACAGGAATTGATCTGTTACAAATGAAGGGTGATGGGAATTCCTAGGCTGTCAGATGTCATTTGGTCATGTTTCTTTGACACAGTGGCTTATGGAAGAAAAATAAATGTTTTCATTTGTTCCACTTGTTGAGCTGTTAAAATGATATCAGTAAACCTTCTTAGTGAAATCTCTGAGCCCAGAGTGGATTGATCAACTGAATTTCTGGCTTGTTCGTGGAACTGACAAGATTAAAATAGTTTGTTATGATCTTAATCTAATTTGACCAGACAAAGTTTTGCATCTGAATGGATTCAGGAAATGTACCAAAGCCAGAGAGAATAAAGGTCAACATAGACCACCTCATTCCCTCTGTACCTGCCAACATGAAGTACTGCTGTAACAGACTCTTATTAGCCACTTCATGTTTTATAATTCAGTTATACAATCCCAAAACCATGCGTCTGGTTTTAGAATAGCATGTTTTATAATTCAGTTATACAATCCCAAACCCTGCGTCTGGTTTTAGAATAGCATGTTTTATAATTCAGTTATACAATCCCAAACCCTGCGTCTGGTTTTAGAATAGCATGTTTTATCATTCAGTTATACAATCCCAAACCCTGCGTCTGGTTTTAGAATAGCATGTTTTATCATTCAGTTATACAATCCCAAACCCTGCGTCTGGTATTAGAATAGCATGTTTTATCATTCAGTTATACAATCCCAAACCCTGCGTCTGGTTTTAGAATAGCATGTTTTATCATTCAGTTATACAATCCCAAACCCTGCGTCTGGTATTAGAATAGCATGTTTTATCATTCAGTTATACAATCCCAAACCCTGCATCTGGTTTTCGAATAGCATGGGCTTTAACTGTAGCGTTTCAGAAAACAAGAAACTTGTGGTTGGGTCCACCTTTATTCTTCTCTTGTTTTATTAGTTTCCTTGTAGGCCTACATCCCATTGGTTTCTCATCAACAAATACAACAACAAAAAATCATAATGACAACAAGAAACACATTGCAACCGAACCCTACCCATTTTGAACAGCCATCGATAGGCTCATACGCATACTGTTCCTTTTTATACATCTCAGAGAGGACTGCTTGGGCCCATCTTGTGTATTATCTTCCTATGTGTTTGAGATATGTCTTGATGTGCAGTAAGGATCCATATGCCAAATGGTATGTAATCCTGCTCCGGTGATTAACCTGGGACAAGTATGACGTGGTTTAGGAGATGTCCTGTTGGCGTCGTCAACCTTCCACAACACTGTCCGCCACCAGCACCGTCTCCCTCCTTTTCTTCTCTCTCTGTAAGGGATTAGTGGGAAATCTGAACCAGGTCACTCTACTTAGATCTGCCTTTCATATCACTTCTTTGAGACTAGAGATTAGGGGACTATTCATCTGTAATTTAAGAGATTATGGGTTAAGAATGGCCTTGCCAGACAAGTACACATAAAGATAGAGTGAGGGAAGCATCCCCTCCCCAGCCAACACACACACACAGACACACAGACACACACACACACACACACGCACACACACCTCCTGCTCAAGTGGGATTAAGTATCTGTCAGTGTTGTGTAGCAAAGATTATTCAGGCGTTTTCTCTCCACAGTTCAGTCTTTCTATGCACTCATCATCTCCCTACACTGTGATGATGAGTGACTGTTAATGTAATTCTGTTAAACCTCTGTGAATCAGTTTAAGATGTGTTCTGTTTACTCTTGAATCTTCCCCTCTCTGTGACTCATCCTGAAGAGCTCTTACTAGCCCCCTCCACCATGTCTCTGGTGGTTTACGCTCCATCCCCCTCGCTTCACCACACAGTCACCCTCCAACCAAAAAGTGATCAACGTCATGATTACTCCGGCATGGACATATTTGATCTTTAGTGTAATCATGTCCTCAGTTGATGTTGTCCTCCTGAACCAGAAGTACCTGTGGGAGAAGTGTGAAAAACATTGATAACGATCCTAACGATGTCACCGTATTGTAAATTCCGTCAAAGAGAGAGAAAAAGACATACAGTGGGGCAAAAAAGTATTTAGTCAGCCACCAATTGTGCAAGTTCTCCCACTTAAAAAGATGAGAGAGGCCTGTAATTTTCATCATAGGTACACTTCAACTATGATAGACAAAATGAGGAAAAACAATCCAGAAAATCACATTGTAGGATTTTTAATTAATTTATTTGCAAATTATGGTGGAAAATAAGTATTTGGTCAATAACAAAAGTTTATCTCGATACTTTGTTATATACCCTTTGTTTGCAATGACAGAGGTCAAGCGTTTTCTGTAAGTCTTCACAAGGTTTTCACACACTGTTGCTGGTATTTTCGCCCATTCCTCCATGCAGATCATCTCTAGAGCAGTGATGTTTGGGGCTGTTGCTGGGCAACACAGACTTTCAACTCCCTCCAAAGATTTTCTATGGGGTTGAGATCTGAAGACTGGCTAGGCCACTCCAGGACCTTGAAATGCTTCTTACGAAGCCACTCCTTCGTTGCCCGGCCGGTGTGTTTGGGATCATTGTCATGCTGAAAGACCCAGCCCAACGTTTCATCTTCAATGCCCTTGCTGATGGTAGGCTTTGTTACTTTGGTCCCAGCTCTCTGCAGGTCATTCACTAGGTCCCCCCGTGTGGTTCTGGGATTTTTACTCACTGTTCTTGTGATCATTTTGACCCCACGGGGTGAGATCTTGCGTGGAGCCCCAGATCGAGGGAGATTATCATTGGTCTTGTATGTCTTCCATTTTCTAATAATTGCTCCCACAGTTCTTCAAACCAAGCTGCTTACCTATTGCAGGTTCAGTCTTCCCAGCCTAGTGCAGGTCTACAATTTTGTTTCTGGTGTCCTTTGACAGCTCTTTGGTCTTGGCCATAGTGGAGTTTGGAGTGTGACTGTTTGAGGTTGTGGACAGGTGTCTTTTATACTGATAACAAGTTCAAACAGGTGCCATTAATACAGGTAATGAGTGGAGGACAGAGGAGCCTCTTAAAGAATAAGTTACAGGTCTGAGAGCCAGAAATCTTGCTTGTTTTGTAGGTGACCAAATACTTATTTTCCACCATAATTTGCAAATAAATTCATAAAAAATCCTACAATGTGATTTTCTGGATTTTTTTTCTCATTTTGTCTGTCATAGTCGAAGTGTACATATGATGGAAATTACAGGCCTCTCATCTTTTTAAGTGGGAGAACTTGCACAATTGGTGGCTGACTAAATACTTTTTTGCCCCACTGTATATATATGTCAATGTTCTTGCAGACAATTCCATTGGCAACCATGTTTGGCTTTGTGGACTGTCACATACATCCTCACATCTGGCGGTTGATCTGTCAGGAAAACTGGCCCTGTCGTGTAAAGGTCCCAAATGATGAAGCTTCACAATGACACAACCTTTGTATGTTTTCACAAAATAAAGCTACAACTACTACCTCAATCTTGGATTTCTAAGTGTTTTGTATCGTAGGTAAAATCATGCAAGGATTATGAAAGGGATTTCTTTTACATAGATATGTAATGACAGAAACAACCCTGAGTGGTTTTCTAATATTACGTGACGTTAGGAAATTTGGAGATCATTGTGGAACCACGTTGTTTAGTTTCGTTGAAGTCTTTATTTAGCGCCAAAATTAAGTAATGGCAGGTGTATTTTCAGTTGTGACATTGACCTCTAAAGAGACAAATTACACAATCAACCACAGAGGTGTATTACCTCAGGACTGAACTCTTACTTGAAGATATACAGTGCCAGTCAAAGGTTTGGACACCTACTCATTCAAGGGTTTTTCTTCATTTGTACAATTTTCTACATTGTAGAATAATAGTGAAGACATCAAACTATGAAATAACACATATGGAATCATATAGTAAGCACAAAAGTGTTAAACAAATCAAAATATATTTTATATTTGAGATTCTTCAAAGTAGCCACGCTTTGCCTTGGTGTCCCGGTTGTTATAAGGAGTGGACCAGGATGCAGCGTGGTATGTTTCCATCCTTTAATTTGGAAGAGAAACTTAAAGAGTGAAAACAAAGCGAACAAACGAAACTTGAAGCTCAAAATAGTGCTCGCAGGCAACTATACCTAGACAAGATCCCACAAAACACAAAGGGGAAATGGCTGCCTAAATATGTTGTGTTGTGACAGGGTAGGTACACAGAAGATAGCCCTATTTGGTAAAAGACCAAGTCCATATTATGGCAAGAACAGCTCAAATAACCAAAGAGAAAGTACAGTCAATCATTACTTTAAGACATGAAGGTCAGCCAATGCAGAACATTTCAAGAACTTTGGAAGTTTCTTTAAGTGCAGTCACAAAAACCATCAGGCGCTATGATGAAACTGGCTCTCATGAGGACTGCTAAAACAGGAAGGGAAGACCCATAGTTACCTTTGCTGCAGAGGATATGTTCATTAGAGTTACAAGCCTCAGAAATTGCAGCCCAAATATATGCTTCACAGAGTTCAAGTAACAGTGTCACACCCTGACCGTAGAGATATTTTTATTCTCTATGTTTGGTTGGTCAGGGAGAACTCTACGTTCTTTTTTTCTATGTTTTGGCAGGGTATGGTTCTCAATCAGGGACAGCTGTCTATCGTTGTCTCTGATTGGGAATCATACTTAGGCAGCCTTTTTTCCTTTTGTATTTGTGGGTAGTTGTCTTTGTTAGTGGCATTATAGCCTAAGTAAGCTTCACGGTTGTGTCCTTGTTCTTTGTTTTGTTGGCGACATTTATCAATAAAAGAAATGTACGCTCACCATGCTGCACCTTGGTCCGGTCATTTCCACGACGACAGCGATCGTGACAAACAGACACATCTCAACATCAACTGTTCAGAGGAGACTGTGTGAATCAGGCCTTCATGGTTGAATTGCTGCAAAGAAACCACTACTAAAGGACACCAATAATAGTAAAAGACTTGCTTGGGCCAAGAAACACGAGTAATGAACATTAGACAGGTGAAAATCTGTTCTTTGGTCTGATTTGTCCAAATTTGAGATGATTGGTTCTAACTGCTGTGTCTTTGTGAGACGCAGAGTAGGTGAACGGATTATCTCTGCATGTATGGTTCCCACCGTGAAGCATAGAGGAGGTGTGGTGGTGCTTTGCTGGTGACACTGTCAGTGATTTATTTAGAATTCAAGGCACACTTAACCAGCATGGCTGCCACAGCATTCTGCAGCGATACGCCATCCCATCTGGTTTGTGCTTAGTGGGACTATCATTTGTTTTTCAACAGGACATTGACCCAAAACACCTCCAGGCTGTGTAAGGGATATTTGACCAAGAAGGAGAGTGATGGAGTGCTGCATCAGACCTGGCCTCCATAATCACTCGACCTCAATCCAATTGAGATGGTTTGGGATGAGTTGGAACGCAGACTGAAGGAAAAGCAGTCAACAAGTGCTCAGCATATGTGTCAGCAAGGCAAATGGTGGCTACTTTGAAGAATCTAAAATTAAAAATATATTTTGGGTCAACACTTTTTTGGTTCCTACATGATTCCATATGTGTTATTTCATAGTTTTGATGTCTTCTCTATTATTCTACAATGTAGAAAATAGTCAAAAATAAAGAAAACCCCTTGAATGAGTAGGTGTGTCCAAACTTTTGACTGGTACTGTATGTTTGTAACCCAAAAACCAGGTCACATTAAATCATTGTTCTCTCAATAAAATATGCTAACACTAAATCAGTTATGAATGTTGAGGGATAGTTATCCAAATCTGTGCAAAATGATATGGTGATGCACAGGTACAGATGTAGGATCTTAATTTGATCATTAATGTTTTGGCTGAGAATTTTCCTAAGAAGCAGGAAATGTAGATGAGCTTTGTGATTTCATACATTCACTGAAAACCTGCAGTTATATTAACAGTACTACACTTTTCATGTAGTCTCATTTGAATAGCCTAACCACCAATCAAGTAACATTATGGACTAAATGTTTGAATCATTTTGCTGTGACTATATAGGTCAAATTAAGATCCTACACCTGTACTGTGTCGGAATCTTGGCAAAATGTAAAATCTTTCTCCCTGTAGTGGTCTTCACCGGTGGATGCCGTCCATGCACACATTGACAGTGGCCATGCCGATACGAAATCTTTCGCAGTAGACTACTTGCCAGGGCGGAGTCCAGCCTCCCACCTCAATTATAGACCTACTGGTGCCAATGGGAACAGCACGGGCCAACAGGTGAGGACACCATGAATGGAAGCTGTCATACCCAGCAGTGTAAAGTACTTAAGTAAAAATTTAAGTACTACTTAAGTAATTTTGGGGATATTACTATTTATATTTTTACTTATATTTTTACTTTTACTTCACTACATCCCTAATGAAAATAAAGTACATTTTCGATGACACGCAAAAGTACTTGTAACATTTTGAATGCTTAGCAGGACAGGAATTCAGACACTTTTCAAGAGAACATCCCATTGCCTCTGATCTGGCGGACTCACTAAACACACATGCTTTGTTTGTAAATGATGTCTGAGTGTTGGAGCGTGCCCCTGGCTATCTGTAAATAAATAAAAACAAGAAAATGGTGCCGTCTGGTTTGCTTAATATAAGGAATTTGAAATGATTTATACTTTTAACTTTCAATTTACTTTTGATACCTAAGTATATTTCTGGGGGACTTTCACTTTTACTTGAGTAATTTTCTATTAAGGTATCTTGACTTTTACTCAAGTATGACAATTGGGTACTTTTTCCATCACTGGTCACACCTTATGTCCCCAAAGCCAACAACGCTTCTCCTTATGTGTGTTATTACAGGGAAATGGACAACCTTAGTTCGCCAATGTACATTCAAATGAATGGAACCAAAATAGTGGAGCCATTAAAAATTCAATAAGTATATGGTTGAATATAGTTTCCTGATCAATGGAGCACTATAAATTGGTCAATATAATGTCTGTATGGCCCAGTCAACATAGGCTGTCAAGAGACTTGGCTCATGTATAATCCCTAAACCCGTGATGACCGCAATCCCTCTCACATAGCTAAACACAACTCACCTTCCCAGGTTATCCTCTCCGAAGGAGAGAGACAGGTCGGTCTGATCAATATTAAGAGATAACCGGAGGTAGGTCAAATGGTCTTGAGGAAAGTGAGAAAGCATCATTTCATGCTACCTTTGCATTTAAGAAGGATACCCTTATATATACATTTCTCATTCCCAGCATATCCTTCCTAAGCGCGGTCTTTAATGCATGAGAGAATGTGAGTCGTACATTATGTCTCTGTGCAGCGTTGGCAAGCTATGCATAGTCACTGTGTCCTGTAGGGCACACTGGTAAGAATAGATAGCCCAATGAGATTACGGACATGTATTATAACCTCAACTCTTCTTGTTCTACACCCTCTCTCAAACCACTCTCACATCTCTTGCATCACTCTGGTCAATTTCCTTATTTATCCACACTTTCCCCTTTTGTTAACCCAACAGGTACAACTTCGCAGCAACAGATGAGGAGGGCCTGAATATCTCCACACTTGGGCTCCACAACGGCCACAGCTCGCCAAATAGCCGGTTCCCCTCCCCTAGTGGCACATCCGGAGGAGATAGGATATCAGGAGCCACAGGTCGTAGGATGAACAATTACAACGGAAAGATCTCTACTACAGGATCGAGCCAACTAAGAAGTCGCTTCGTCAAGAAAAATGGCCATTGCAACGTGGTGTTCTCTAACATGGAGGAGAAATCACAACGTTACCTGGCCGACATCTTTACCACCTGCGTGGACATCCGCTGGAGATACTTACTACTCCTCTTCTGCTCGACCTTCATGTCCTCCTGGATGTTTTTTGGAATAATCTTCTATTCAGTTTCCAGAGCCCATGGGGATTTTGATGAGCACCCTGGAATGAGTTCCTCTTCGGGGTTGGAAGGGAATGGGCTTGGGGTTGGTGAAGTTGAAGGGGTACAGAAAACGTGGCAGCCATGCCTCCTTCATGTGGAGGGCTTCGTCGGAGCCTTCCTATTCTCCGTCGAGACCCAGACCACCATTGGTTATGGGTGGCGCTGTGTCACCGAGGAGTGCCCTGTGGCAGTGATCACAGTGGTGGTCCAGTCCATAGTGGGCTGCATCATTGACTCCTTTATGCTTGGCACAATCATGGTCAAAATGGCACGCCCTAAGAAGAGGAACCAGACCCTGCTGTTCTCGAAAACCGCTGTGATTTCCCTGCGCGATGGCAAGCTGTGCCTCATGTGGCGGGTGGGTAACTTGCGCAGGAGCCACATCGTGGAGGCCCATGTGCGGGCACAGCTCATTCGACCCTACGTCACGGCAGAGGGAGAGTTTATCCCTCTAGAGCAGAGGGATCTCAACGTAGGCTACGATGAAGGCATTGACCGTCTCTTCCTGGTTTCTCCTCTGGTTATCGTCCATGAGATCGACGAGGACAGCCCCCTGTACTCTGTGAGCCGGGCTGATCTGGAGTCTGATGACTTTGAGATCGTAGTGATCTTGGAGGGCATGGTGGAGGCCACCGCCATGACCACCCAGGCCCGCAGCTCCTATCTGGCCAAGGAGATCCTATGGGGGCATAGGTTTGAGCCTGTGATCTTTGAGGACCGAACCAAGTATCAGGTGGACTATTCTCGCTTCCACAAGACCTACGAGGTGCCCTCCACACCCCACTGCAGCGCCAAGGAGCTCAGTGAGACGGCCAGCCGGCCTGCCTCATCCGCCTCCTCCCACTCACTATTCCCAACCAGCCCCAGAATCACCCAGCACCTCGTAACCCCCCACTCCCCCAGCGCCTTCTGCTATGAGAATGAGGTAGCACTGAGCTGTGGAGAGGACGAGGATGAACTGGATAGGCAAAAGGGAAAAGACAGGGAGGAGGAAAGGAGGAATTCAGTTTCTGTAGACTTTCATAATTTGTTTCAGGACACAGCCACAATGACATCCGGCAGCAACATGCTGTGTGTTTTGGACAATCAGATCGATTTTGACATTCTACAGACGACCATTACTCGTGATCCACTGACATATAAAAGTGAGTCAGGAATCTGAGGCAAAGGGATGGCATCCTCAGACCCTTCCCAACCCCTCCGTTCACATATACCGATCTGTAGGTCTTGAAGAGAGGTCTTCCTTTTTGTATTTTGCACGTTTTGCTCTGGATTTAGTACTAGATCTACACCCCTTTCGCCTTGCCAGCATTATTTTGTACTTTAACCTGAGCCCATGTTTTTTGTTTGTGGAGAGAACCAAATGGGAGGCTGAATTAGTGGTTCTACTCTGCACACTTCACCCATACGTGCACCTCAGTTGGGCTGTGGGACAGTCACCTAGACAGATAATTACACATGAGATTGTATGAACGGGCGACTCTTTTTAACGAGGTAATAGGAAAGGAACGCCAAGAGATGGACAGTTCCAGCAGAGAGCTGAGGATGAGACAAATAACGACTTGTTTGAGACGTGTGCAATGAAGGATAAACAGACATTTGACCAAAGGAGCACTTCTGCTACAGAAACTGTCTCAGGTGGAAATGTGCAGGGAAGACACCCAGAATATTTGAGTAACATTCAAGTAGGTAGGTATGATGTTTATCTACACAGTCTTATTGTGTAGTTTGTGTCATTTGGACATGATACGTGCTATTTTGATGCGTAATCAACCTCCAGTGTTCTGTAAAGATAAAATGACTGGTGATATGACATGTGATATGGATCATACTTGGGTTCTAATACTATATCAACAGGATAGTTTGCTGCTTTCTACTATTTGCACTATTGTTCTCCAGACAAGTTCTCCTCTGAGCCTCATTTCTCCCTAATTTACTCATTTACACACATTGTTTTCATAGTGTCTTTAGCATAGATCAATGACTCGTGTATCGGTTGTTACTGTGCGTAGTAACAACAATACACTGACCAACGCAATCATTGAATAATCATAGTGAAGGGACTTATTGTCTAAAATCCAGTTCTTCATTTGCTGGAGAAAAGAACTAGGTGTTTTCATTCTCCAGAATCAGGTAGTTTTTTTCTCACATTTTTTATTAAAGGTCTGTTTTCGTGTTGCAAAAGGAGCAGGAATGTGACATAATGGAAAGTCCCTCTCTTCAGTGTATATCAGTAGAGAACTTATCATCATGAGTTACTTATCTGGTCTCTCCTGTCACCTTAAAGGCGTTTCCCGATAGACACCTTTAGGAGAATCATCTGAAAGCTGTTGTCTTTAGAACGTGAGATCTCTGAGTCTTGTCTTTAGGGAATCATCTGAAAGCTGTTGTCTTTAGAACGTGAGATCTCATAAAGGTTGATTCTAGAGAGACTGAATAGAGAGACACCTTTAGGGGAATCATCTGAAAGCTGTTGTCTTTAGAACGTGAGATCTCATAAAGGTTGATTCTAGAGAGACTGAATAGAGAGACATCTTTGTATATTCCAAAGTGTCTATATTTCATCTCTTTCCCACTAAGTCAAATATAAACAACGCTGTCTTGTTTGTTGGCATATGGTTTGTGTATGAAATGACTCAAATACTTTTTCTGACCCTTCTCATGCACCGTAGCTCCTATTGTGTGTAGTTGTCTGAATGATGCACATGTCCCTTGTCTGTCTCCTGCACTACACTGCACCTGTTTGTCTCTTATCTTTTTACAACAACATCTGGTTCTTGAGTAACTTTTGCCATTTTTACATCTGCAAAATTGTTTCTGAAGATTATATAAACTTGAATGTGTATGTGTGTGTGTGTGTGTGTGTGCCTGTGCGTGTGTGTGTGTGTGTGTGTGTGTGTGTGTGTGTGTGTGCCTGTGCGTGTGCGTGTGCGTGTGTGTGTGTGTGTGTGCCTGTGCGTGTGCGCGTGTGTGTGTGAGAGAGAGAAAGAGAGAGCGAGAGAGAGAGAGAGAGAGAGAGAGAGAGAGAGACAGAGAGAGAGAGAGAGAGAGAGAGAGAGAGAGAGAGACAGAGAGAGAGAGAGAGAGAGAGAGAGAGAGAGAGACAGAGAGAGAGAGAGAGAGAGAGAGAGAGAGAGAGAGAGCACTGGGCATTCAGTATGACAGAGAGAGACAGAGAGAGAGCACTGGGCATTCAGTATGACAGTAGGCTTTTCAAGTCAAAACTTGCACTTTTTCAAATAACCAGACCTTTGTGACAGTTGAGGCACACGGGGAACGTTGTCACCACAATGCAACTGCTACTTTATATTTTTTACAATGAACGTACTGTGTTTGAGGGGTTGTATGCACATGTCCACATGCTAGCAGCAGCATGGAGTAAAATGCTGAGCGATGACGGTGAGCAATCTTTATTATGCTACTATATCTGGTTTACAACGTGTGTTTGTAAAACAACTGTGTCATATTATTTCCTGAAATAATTGTCTTGATTTATCTCTGCCGCTCAGTCTCCCGGCTCGCACGTCTCCATTAACATGCCGTGCGTGGCGAAACAGAACAGACAAATTCCCTGAACAACACAAGCTTGAACAGCGAGTAAATCATAGAATGCACTTTACTCCTTGTGTGTACCTTCTGATGTTGAAAATAAACATGTATAATGTATGTTATTTGACTGTCTCTGTACATGTAGAATATGAACAATATTTGTGCCCTGACTAACAAACAGTTGAATGCAGAGGAGGAAGTCCAGGAAGTGAGGAGAGAATAAAGGGGTGGAAGGATGGAGTTGTTGTTCCCGTGCTGCGCCACTAGGTGACTCTGAACACGATTCCATCAGCGAGGTCTCCAGCAGGGAATACTGAGGCAAGCGTTCCCTCTAGTGGTGGATTTGTTCCAGTGTGTTTAACCCCCCCCAGCTCCCTGGGTCAACTATCAGACTGAGGCAGTTATGTCTGATCACTCATGCTGCGCTAAGCGACTAACGGGACTCTTCAAAACAAGAACATCCAAACAAAAATGGAAAAGCATCAAATGGTAAAATACAGAGTGTATCAAGGGGATCTGAGGCCATTACTGATTACAAGGATTCTCTGGAGCAGGAAATCAAGGACAGGACAGAGTCGTCTCTGGTAGTCATGGTCTGATGGTACGGTGGGAAATGAAGTCCAGAAACAGTTGCAGCCTCAACACAAGACAGAAGAAAACTGACTCAATCGTCCAAAAGAAAAATGTGGTTTCTGCACAATGTCTCCACACATGTGGAGTCTGGCAATAAGGTCACAGAGAGCTGTTACGGAACCTTCAGAGATACGCTCAGGTAGGACCCATCTGGTCTTGGTAGAACAGAGAGGGAATCTGAATAGGGGTCACAGAGAGCTGTTACGGAACCTTCAGAGATACGCTCAGGTAGGACCCACCTGGTCTTGGGTGACAGAGAGGGAATCTGAATAGGGGTCACAGAGAGCTGTTACGGAACCTTCAGAGATACGCTCAGGTAGGACCCATCTGGTCTTGGGTGACAGAGAGGGAATCTGAATAGGGGTCACAGAGAGCTGTTACGGAACCTTCAGAGATACGCTCAGGTAGGACCCACCTGGTCTTGGGTGACAGAGAGGGAATCTGAATAGGGGTCACAGAGAGCTGTCACGGAACCTTCAGAGATACGCTCAGGTAGGACCCATCTGGTCTTGGGTGACAGAGAGGGAATCTGAATAGGGGTCACAGAGAGCTGTCACAGAACCTTCAGAGATACGCTCAGGTAGGACCCATCTGGTCTTGGGTGACAGAGAGGGAATCTGAATAGGGGTCACAGAGAGCTGTTACGGAACCTTCAGAGATACGCTCAGGTAGGACCCACCTGGTCTTGGGTGACAGAGAGGGAATCTGAATAGGGGTCACAGAGAGCTGTTACAGAACCTTCAGAGATATGCTCAGGTAGCACCCATCTGGTCTTGGGTGACAGAGAGGGAATCTGAATAGGGGTCACAGAGAGCTGTTACGGAACCTTCAGAGATACGCTCAGGTAGGACCCACCTGGTCTTGGTAGAACAGAGAGGGAATCTGAATAGGGGTCACAGAGAGCTGTTACGGAACCTTCAGAGATACGCTCAGGTAGGACCCACCTGGTCTTGGTAGAACAGAGAGGGAATCTGAATAGGGGTCACAGAGAGCTGTTACGGAACCTTCAGAGATACGCTCAGGTAGGACCCACCTGGTCTTGGGAGAACAGAGAGGGAATCTGAATAGGGGTCACAGAGGCCAAATAGTGGTGCAGACAAACCCAGGCACATTGCCAGGTTCTTTGAACCCTGAGTCACTGAACACACAGCATATCTGTTATGACCTCCAAGTTAGACGTGTCTTAGCCAGAGCAGGTGTGCAGAGGTACTTAATATAATTATAATAATACATGACATTTAGCATTTAGACACTTTTAGACACTTTTATTTAGACACTTATTTAGACACTTTTATCCTATGCGACTTAAAATCATGTGTGCATACATTTTCTGTGTGTACAACTACATTTTACTTCCCTTATCCAAAGTCCAAAGTCCAAAGTCCCTGTCCCAGTCGTTGTATCAGCATGGACAGTTATTTTATTCATACATCTGCGTTTGAGTGTTAGTCTGTCTTAATGAGATCATTACTCTCTCCTGATTTTAATTCAGTTAAAATGACCCTCCTCTTCAGGCCAATGAGGCACTTCCCCTTTCAGCGTTTCCTTCATTAGTCCCCCCATCCCCTGCTCTATCCCCTGCTTTATCCTCTTCTCTATCCCCTGCTCTATCCTCTTCTCTATCCTCTTCTCTATCCCCTGCTCTATCCTCTTCTCTATCCCCTGCTCTATCCTCTTCTCTATCTTCTCTAT